>NW_027441104.1:0-59306 GCF_949628215.1 Phalacrocorax aristotelis | reverse complement strand
GCCCGGTTTTTCCGCGGCACGCCGTTTCGGAGGCCGGATCCGGCCCGGTTTTTCCGCGGCACGCCGTTTCGGAGGCCGGATCCCGCCCGGTTTTTCCGCGGCACGCCGTTTCCGTCCCGGTTTTTCCGCGGCACGCCGTTTCGGAGGCCGGATCCGGCCCGGTTTTTCCGCGGCACGCCGTTTCGGAGGCCGGATCCGGCCCGGTTTTTCCGCGGCATGCCATTTCCGGCCCGGTTTTTCCGCGGCACGCCGTTTCCGTCCCGGTTTTTCCGCGGCACGCTGTTTCGGAGGCCGGATCCGGCCCGGTTTTTCCGCGACATGCCGTTTCGGAGGCCGGATCCGGATGGTTTTTCCGCACCACGCCGTTTCGGAGGCCGTTTCCGCCCCGTTTTTCCGCGGCACGCCGTTTCGGAGGCCGGATCCGGCCCGGTTTTTCCGCGGCATGCCATTTCCGGCCCGGTTTTTCCGCGGCACGCCGTTTCCGTCCCGGTTTTTCCGCGGCACGCCATTTCGGAGGCCGGATCCGGCCCGGTTTTTTCCGCGGCACGCTGTTTCGGAGGCCGGATCCGGCCCGGTTTTTCCGCGGCATGCCGTTTCGGAGGCCGGATCCGGATGGTTTTTCCGCACCACGCCGTTTCGGAGGCCGTTTCCGCCCCGTTTTTCCGCGGCACGCCGTTTCGGAGGCCGGATCCGGCCCGGTTTTTCCGCGGCACGCCGTTTCGGAGGCCGGATCCGGCCCGGTTTTTCCGCGGCACGCCTTTTCGGAGGCCGGATCCGGCCCGGTTTTTCCGCGGCACGCCATTTCGGAGGCCGGATCCGGCCCGGTTTTTCCGCGGCACGCCGTTTCGGAGGCCGGATCCGGCCCGGTTTTTCCGCGGCACGCCGTTTCCGGCCCGGTTTTTCCGCGGCACGCCGTTTCGGAGGCCGGATCCGGCCCGGTTTTTCCGCGGCACGCCATTTCGGAGGCCGGATCCGGCCCGGTTTTTCCGCGGCACGCCGTTTCCGGCCCGGTTTTTCCGCGGCACGCCGTTTCGGAGGCCTGATCCGGCCCGGTTTTTCCGCGGCACGCCGTTTAGGAGGCCACATCCGGATGGTTTTTCCGCAGCACGCCGTTTCGGAGGCTGGATCCGGCCCGGTTTTTCCGCGGCACGCCGTTTCGGAGCCCAGATCCGGCCCGGTTTTTCCGCAGCACGCCGTTTCGGAGGCCGGATCCGGCCCGATTTTTCCGCGGCACGCCGTTTCCGGCCCGGTTTTTCCGCGGCACGCCGTTTCGGAGGCCGGATCCGGCCCGGTTTTTCCGCGGCACGCCGTTTCGGAGGCCGGATCCGGCCCGGTTTTTCCGCGGCAAGCCGTTTCGGAGGCCGGATCCGGCCCGGTTTTTCCGCGGCACGCCGTTTCGGAGGCCGGATCAGCCCGGTTTTTCCACGGCACGCCGTTTCGGAGGCCAGATCCGGCCCGGTTTTTCCGCGGCACGCCGTTTCCGGCCCGGTTTTTCCGCGGCACGCCGTTTCGGAGGCCGGATCCGGCCCGGTTTTTCCGCGGCACGCCGTTTCGGAGGCCGGATCCGGCCCGGTTTTTCCGCGGCACGCCGTTTCGGAGGCCGGATCCGGCCCGGTTTTTCCGCGGCACGCCGTTTCCGGCCCGGTTTTTCCGCGGCACGCCGTTTCGGAGGCCGGATCCGGCCCGGTTTTTCCGCGGCACGCCGTTTCGGAGGCCGGATCCGGCCCGGTTTTTCCGCGGCACGCCGTTTCCGGCCCGGTTTTTCCGCGGCACGGCGTTTCGGAGGCCGGATCCGGCCCGGTTTTTCCGCGGCACGCCGTTTCCGGCCCGGTTTTTTCCGCGGCACGCCGTTTCGGAGGCCGGATCCGGCCCGGTTTTTCCGCGGCACGCCGTTTCCGGCCCGGTTTTTCCGCGGCACGCCGTTTCGGAGGCCTGATCCGGCCCGGTTTTTCCGCGGCACGCCGTTTCCGGCCCGGTTTTTCCGCGGCACGCCGTTTCGGAGGCCGTTTCCGTCCCGGTTTTTCCGCGGCACGCCGTTTCGGAGGCCGGATCCGGCCCGGTTCTTACGCCGCACGCCGTTTCCGGCCCGGTTTTTCCGCGGCACGCCGTTTCGGAGGCCGGATCCGGCCCGGTTTTTCCGCGGCACGCCGTTTCGGAGGCCGGATCCGGCCCGGTTTTTCCGCGGCACGCCATTTCGGAGGCCGGATCCGGCCCGGTTTTTCCGCGGCACGCCGTTTCCGGCCCGGTTTTTCCGCGGCACGCCGTTTCGGAGGCCGGATCCGGCCCGGTTTTTTCCGCGGCACGCCGTTTCGGAGGCCGGATCCGGCCCGGTTTTTCCGCGGCACGCCATTTCGGAGGCCGGATCCGGCCCGGTTTTTCCGCGGCACGCCGTTTCCGGCCCAGTTTTTCCGCGGCACGCCGTTTCGGAGGCCGGATCCGGCCCGGTTTTTCCGCGGCACGCCGTTTCGGAGGCCGGATCCGGCCCGGTTTTTCCCGCGGCACGCCGTTTCCGGCCCGGTTTTTCCGCGGCACGCCGTTTCAGAGGCCGGATCTGGCCCGGTTTTTCCACGGCACGCCGTTTCCGGCCCGGTTTTTCCGCGGCACGCCATTTCGGAGGCCGGATCTGGCCCGGTTTTTCCGCGGCACGCCGTTTCGGAGGCCGGATCCGGCCCGGTTTTTCCGCGGCACGCCGTTTCCATCCCGGTTTTTCCGCGGCACGCCGTTTCGGAGGCCGGATCCGGCCCGGTTTTTCCGCGGCACGCCGTTTCGGAGGCCGGATCCGGCCCAGTTTTTCCGCGGCACGCCGTTTCCGGCCCGGTTTTTCCGCGGCACGCCGTTTCGGAGGCCGGATCCGGCCCGGTTTTTTCCGCGGCACGCCGTTTCAGAGGCCGGATCCGGCCCGGTTTTTCCGCGGCACGCCGTTTCGGAGGCCGTTTCCGGCCCGGTTTTTCCGCGGCACGCCGTTTCCGGCCCGGTTTTTCCGCGGCACGCCGTTTCGGAGGCCTGATCCGGCCCGGTTTTTCCGCGGCACGCCGTTTCGGAGGCCGGATCCGGCCCGGTTTTTCCGCGGCACGCCGTTTCGGAGGCCGGATCCGGCCCGGTTTTTCCGCGGCACGCCGTTTCGGAGGCCGGATCCGGCCCGGTTTTTCCGCGGCACGCCGTTTCCGGCCCGGTTTTTCCGCGGCACGCCGTTTCAGAGGCCGGATCTGGCCCGGTTTTTCCGCGGCACGCCGTTTCCGGCCCGGTTCCTTCTCGCGGCACGCCATTTCGGAGGCCGGATCTGGCCCGGTTTTTCCGCGGCACGCCGTTTCGGAGGCCGGATCCGGCCCGGTTTTTCCGCGGCACGCCGTTTCGGAGGCCGGATCCGGCCCGGTTTTTCCGCGGCATGCCGTTTCCGTCCCGGTTTTTCCGCGGCACGCCGTTTCGGAGGCCGGATCCGTCCCGGTTTTTCCGCGGCACGCCGTTTCGGAGGCCGGATCCGGCCCAGTTTTTCCGCGGCATGCCGTTTCCGGCCCGGTTTTTCCGCGGCACGCCGTTTCGGAGGCCGGATCCGGCCCGGTTTTTCCGCGGCACGCCGTTTCAGAGGCCGGATCCGGCCGGTTTTTCCGCGGCACGCCGTTTCGGAGGCCGGATCCGGCCCGGTTTTTCCGCGGCACGCCGTTTTTGGAGGCCGGATCTGGCCCGGTTTTTCCACGGCACGCCGTTTCCGGCCCGGTTTTTTCCGCGGCACGCTGTTTCGGAGGCCGGATCCGGCCCGGTTTTTCCGCGGCACGCCGTTTCCGGCCCGGTTTTTCTGCGGCACGCCGTTTCGGAGGCTGGATCCGGCCCGGTTTTTCCGCGGCACGCCGTTTCGGAGGCCGTTTCCGGCCCGGTTTTTCCGCGGCACGCCGTTTCCGGCCCGGTTTTTCCGCGGCACGCCGTTTCGGAGGCCGGATCCGGCCCGGTTTTTCCGCGGCACGCCGTTTCGGAGGCCGGATCCGGCCCCGTTTTTCCGCGGCACGCCGTTTCGGAGGCCGGATCCGGCCCGGTTTTTCCGCGGCACGCCGTTTCGTCGAGGCCGGATCCGGCCCGGTTTTTCCGCGGCATGCCGTTTCCGGCCCGGTTTTTCTGCGGCACGCCATTTCGGAGGCCGGATCTGGCCCGGTTTTTCCGCGGCACGCCGTTTCGGAGGCTGGATCCGGCCCGGTTTTTCCGCGGCACGCCGTTTCGGAGGCCGGATCCGGCCCGGTTTTTCCGCGGCACGCCGTTTCCGGCCCGGTTTTTTCCGCGGCACGCCGTTTCGAGGCCGGATCCGGCCCGGTTTTTCCGCGGCACGCCCGTTTCGGAGTCCGGATCCGGCACGGTTTTTCCGCGGCACGCCGTTTCGGAGGCCGGATCCGGCCCGGTTTTTTCCGCGGCACGCCGTTTCCGGCCCGGTTTTTCCGCGGCCACGCCGTTTCGGAGGCCGGATCCGGCCCGGTTTTTCCCGCGGCACGCCGTTTCCGGCCCAGTTTTTCCGCGGCACGCCGTTTCGGAGGCCGGATCCGGCCGGTTTTTCCGCGGCACGCCGTTTCGGAGCCCAGATCCGGCCCGGTTTTTTCCGCGGCACGCCGTTTCCGGCCCGGTTTTTTTCCGCGGCACGCCGTTTCAGAGGCCGGATCTGGCCCGGTTTTTCCGCGGCACGCCGTTTCCGGCCCGGTTTCTCCGCGGCACGCCATTTCGGAGGCCGGATCTGGCCCGGTTTTTCCGCGGCACGCCGTTTCGGAGGCCGGATCCGGCCCGGTTTTTCCGCGGCACGCCGTTTCGGAGGCCGGATCCGGCCCGGTTTTTCCGCGGCACGCCGTTTCCGTCCCGGTTTTTCCGCGGCACGCCGTTTCGGAGGCCGGATCCGTCCCGGTTTTTCCGCGGCACGCCGTTTCGGAGGCCGGATCCGGCCCAGTTTTTTCCGCGGCACGCCGTTTCCGGCCCGGTTTTTCCGCGGCACGCCGTTTCGGAGGCCGGATCCGGCCCGGTTTTTCCGCGGCACGCCGTTTCAGAGGCCGGATCCGGCCCGGTTTTTCCGCGGCACGCCGTTTCGGAGGCCGGATCCGGCCCGGTTTTTTTCCGCGGCACGCCGTTTTGGAGGCCGAATCTGGCCCGGTTTTTCCACGGCACGCCGTTTCCGGCCCGGTTTTTTCCGCGGCACGCCGTTTCGGAGGCCGGATCCGGCCCGGTTTTTCCGTGGCACGTCCGTTTCCGGCCCGGTTTTTTCCGCGGCACGCCGTTTCGGAGGCTGGATCCGGCCCGGTTTTTCCGCGGCACGCCGTTTTCGGAGGCCGGATCCGGCCCGGTTTTTCCGCGGCACGCCCGTTTCCGGCCCGGTTTTTCC
This sequence comes from Phalacrocorax aristotelis, assembly GCF_949628215.1. Classification (NCBI taxonomy): domain Eukaryota; kingdom Metazoa; phylum Chordata; class Aves; order Suliformes; family Phalacrocoracidae; genus Phalacrocorax; species Phalacrocorax aristotelis. Next base: position 53,959 of record NW_027441104.1, on the reverse strand, counting down.
GGCACGCCGTTTCGAGGCCGGATCCGGCCCGGTTTTTCCGCGGCACGCCGTTTCGGAGGCCGGATCCGGCCCGGTTTTTTTCCGCGGCACGCCGTTTCCGGCCCGGTTTTTTCCGCGGCACGCCGTTTCGGAGGCTGGATCCGGCCCGGTTTTTCCGCGCGGCACGCCGTTTCCGGCCCGGTTTTTTCCGCGGCACGCCGTTTCGGAGGCCGGATCCCGCCCGGTTTTTCCGCGGCACGCCGTTTCGGAGGCCGGATCTGGCCCGGTTTTTCTGCGGCACGCCGTTTCCGGCCCGGGTTTTTTCCGCGGCACGCCTTTTCGGAGGCCGGATCCGGCCCGGTTTTTCCGCGGCACGCCCGTTTCCGGCCCGGTTTTTCCGCGGCACGCCGTTTCGGAGGCCGGATCCGGCCCGGTTTTTCCCGCGGCACGCCATTTCGGAGGCCGGATCCGGCCTGGTTTTTCCGCGGCACGCCGTTTCGGAGGCCGGATCCGGCCCGGTTCTTACGCCGCACGCCGTTTCCGGCCCGGTTTTTTCCGCGGCACGCCGTTTCGGAGGCCGGATCCGGCCCGGTTTTTCCGCGGCACGCCGTTTCGGAGGCCTGATCCGGCCCGGTTTTTTCCGCGGCACGCCATTTCGGAGGCCGGATCCGGCCCGGTTTTTTCCGCGGCACGCCGTTTCCGGCCCGGTTTTTCCGCGGCACGCCGTTTCGGAGGCCGGATCCGGCCCGGTTTTTCCGCGGCACGCCGTTTCGGAGGCCGGATCCGGCCCGGTTTTTCCGCGGCACGCCGTTTCCGGCCCAGTTTTTCCGCGGCACGCCGTTTCGGAGGCCGGATCCGGCCCGGTTTTTCCGCGGCACGCCGTTTCGGAGGCCGGATCCGGCCCGGTTTTTCCGCGGCACGCCGTTTCCGGCCCGGTTTTTTCCGCGGCACGCCGTTTCAGAGGCCGGATCTGGCCCGGTTTTTCCGCGGCACGCCGTTTCCGGCCCGGTTTTTCCGCGGCACGCCATTTCGGAGGCCGGATCTGGCCCGGTTTTTCCGCGGCACGCCGTTTCGGAGGCCGGATCCGGCCCGGTTTTTCCGCGGCACGCCGTTTCCGTCCCGGTTTTTCCGCGGCACGCCGTTTCGGAGGCCGGATCCGGCCCGGTTTTTCCGCGGCACGCCGTTTCGGAGGCCGGATCCGGCCCAGTTTTTCCGCGGCACGCCGTTTCCGGCCCGGTTTTTCCGCGGCACGCCGTTTCGGAGGCCGGATCCGGCCCGGTTTTTCCGCGGCACGCCATTTCAGAGGCCGGATCCGGCCCGGTTTTTTCCGCGGCACGCCGTTTCGGAGGCCGGATCCGGCCCGGTTTTTCCGCGGCACGCCGTTTTGGAGGCCGGATCTGGCCCGGTTTTTTCCGCGGCACGCAGTTTCCGGCCCGGTTTTTTCCGCGGCACGCCGTTTCAGAGGCCGTTTCCGGCCCGGTTTTTTCCGCGGCACGCCGTTTCCGGCCCGGTTTTTTCCGCGGCACGCCGTTTCGGAGGCCGGATCCGGCCCGGTTTTTCCGCGGCACGCCGTTTCGGAGGCCGGATCCGGCCCCGTTTTTCCGCGGCACGCCGTTTCGGAGGCCGGATCCGGCCTGGTTTTTTCCGCGGCACGCCCTTTCGGAGGCCGGATCCGGCCTGGTTTTTTCCGCGGCACGCCGTTTCCGGCCCGGTTTTTCCGCGGCACGCCATTTCGGAGGCCGGATCCGGCCCGGTTTTTTCCGCGGCACGCCGTTTCGGAGGCCGGATCCGGCCCGGTTTTTTCCGCGGCACGCCGTTTCCGGCCCGGTTTTTTCCGCGGCACGCCGTTTCGGAGGCCGGATCCGGCCCAGTTTTTCCGCGGCACGCCGTTTCCGGCCCGGTTTTTTCCGCGGCACGCCGTTTCGGAGGCCGGATCCGGCCCGGTTTTTTCCGCGGCACGCCGTTTCAGAGGCCGGATCCGGCCCGGTTTTTCCCGCGGCACGCCGTTTCGGAGGCCGGATCCGGCCCGGTTTTTCCGCGGCACGCCGTTTTGGAGGCCGGATCTGGCCCGGTTTTTCCACGGCACGCCGTTTCCGGCCCGGTTTTTTCCGCGGCACGCCGTTTCGGAGGCCGGATCCGGCCTGGTTTTTTCCGCGGCACGCCGTTTCGGAGGCCGGATCCGGCCCGGTTTTTCCGCGGCACGCCGTTTCCGGCCCGGTTTTTCCGCGGCACGCCATTTCGGAGGCTGGATCCGGCCCGGTTTTTCCGCGGCACGCCGTTTCGGAGGCTGGATCCGGCCCGGTTTTTCCGCGGCACGCCGTTTCGGAGGCCGGATCCGGCCCGGTTTTTCCGCGGCACGCCGTTTCCGGCCCGGTTTTTCCGCGGCACGCCGTTTCGGAGGCTGGATCCGGCCTGGTTTTTCCGCGGCACGCCGTTTCGGAGGCCGGATCCGGCCCGGTTTTGCCGCGGCACGCCGTTTCCGGCCCGGTTTTTCCGCGGCACGCCATTTCGGAGGCCGGATCCGGCCCGGTTTTTCCGCGGCACGCCGTTTCGGAGGCCGGATCCGGCCCGGTTTTTCCGCGGCACGCCGTTTCCGGCCCGGTTTTTCCGCGGCACGCCGTTTCGGAGGCCGTTTCCGGCCCGGTTTTTCCGCGGCACGCCGTTTCGGAGGCCGGATCCGGCCCGGTTTTTTCCGCGGCACGCCGTTTCGGAGGCCGGATCTGGCCCGGTTTTTCCGCGGCACGCCGTTTCCGGCCCGGTTTTTCCGCGGCACGCCGTTTCAGAGGCCGGATCTGGCACGGTTTTTTCCGCGGCACGCCGTTTCCGTCCCGGTTTTTCCGCGGCACGCCATTTCGGAGGCCGGATCTGGCCCGGTTTTTCCGCGGCACGCCGTTTCGGAGGCCGGATCCGGCCCGGTTTTTCCGCGGCACGCCGTTTCGGAGGCCGGATCCGGCCCGGTTTTTCCGCGGCACGCCGTTTCGGAGGCCGGATCTGGCCCGGTTTTTCCGCGGCACGCCGTTTCCGGCCCGGTTTTTCCGCGGCACGCCGTTTCAGAGGCCGGATCTGGCCCGGTTTTTCCGCGGCACGCCGTTTCCGGCCCGGTTTTTCCGCGGCACGATATTTCGGAGGCCGGATCCGGCCCGGTTTTTCCGCGGCACGCCGTTTCGGAGGCCGGATCCGGCCCGGTTTTTTCCGCGGCACGCCGTTTCCGTCCCGGTTTTTCCGCGGCACGCCGTTTCGGAGGCCGGATCCGGCCCGGTTTTTCCGCGGCACGCCGTTTCGGAGGCCGGATCCGGCCTGGTTTTTCCGCGGCACGCCGTTTCGGAGGCCGGATCCGGCCCGGTTTTTCCGCGGCACACCGTTTCCGGCCCGGTTTTTCTGCGGCACGCCGTTTCGGAGGCCGGATCCGGCCCGGTTTTTCCGCGGCACGCCGTTTCGGAGGCCGGATCCGGCCCCGTTTTTCCGCGGCACGCCGTTTCGGAGGCCGGATCCGGCCTGGTTTTTCCGCGGCACGCCGTTTCGGAGGCCGGATCCGGCCCGGTTTTTCCGCGGCACGCCGTTTCCGGCCCGGTTTTTCCGCGGCACGCCATTTCGGAGGCCGGATCCGGCCCGGTTTTTCCGCGGCACGCCGTTTCGGAGGCTGGATCCGGCCTGGTTTTTCCGCGGCACGCCGTTTCGGAGGCCGGATCCGGCCCGGTTTTTCCGCGGCACGCCGTTTCCGGCCCGGTTTTTCCGCGGCACGCCGTTTCGAGGCCGGATCCGGCCCGGTTTTTCCGCGGCACGCCGTTTCGGAGGCCGGATCCGGCCCGGTTTTTCCGCGGCACGCCGTTTCCGGCCCGGTTTTTCCGCGGCACGCCGTTTCGGAGGCCGGATCCGGCCCGGTTTTTCCGCGGCACGCCGTTTCGGAGGCCGGATCTGGCCCGGTTTTTCCGCGGCACGCCGTTTCCGGCCCGGTTTTTTCCGCGGCACGCCGTTTCAGAGGCCGGATCTGGCCCGGTTTTTCCGCGGCACGCCGTTTCCGGCCCGGTTTTTCCGCGGCACGCCATTTCGGAGGCCGGATCTGGCCCGGTTTTTCCGCGGCACGCCATTTCGGAGGCCGGATCCGGCCCGGTTTTTCTGCGGCACGCCGTTTCGGAGGCCGGATCCGGCCCGGTTTTTCCGCGGCACGCCGTTTCCGGCCCGGTTTTTCCGCGGCACGCCGTTTCGGAGGCCGGATCCGGCCCAGTTTTTCCGCGGCACGCCGTTTCCGGCCCGGTTTTTCCGCGGCACGCCGTTTCGGAGGCCGGATCCGGCCCGGTTTTTCCGCGGCACGCCGTTTCAGAGGCCGGATCCGGCCCGGTTTTTCCGCGGCACGCCGTTTCGGAGGCCGGATCCGGCCCGGTTTTTCCGCGGCACGCCGTTTCGGAGGCCGGATCCGGCCCCGTTTTTCCACGGCACGCCGTTTCGGAGGCCGGATCCGGCCTGGTTTTTCCACGGCACGCCGTTTCGGAGGCCGGATCCGGCCCGGTTTTTCCGCGGCACGCCGTTTCCGGCCCGGTTTTTTCCGCGGCACGCCATTTCGGAGGCCGGATCCGGCCCGGTTTTTCCGCGGCACGCCGTTTCGGAGGCTGGATCCGGCCCGGTTTTTCCGCGGCACGCCGTTTCGGAGGCCGGATCCCGCCCGGTTTTTCCGCGGCACGCCGTTTCCGGCCCGGTTTTTCCGCGGCACGCCGTTTCGAGGCCGGATCCGGCCCGGTTTTTCCGCGGCACGCCGTTTCGGAGGCCGGATCCGGCCCGGTTTTTCCGCGGCACGCCGTTTCCGGCCCGGTTTTTTCCGCGGCACGCCGTTTCGGAGGCTGGATCCGGCCCGGTTTTTCCGCGGCACGCCGTTTCCGGCCCGGTTTTTCCGCGGCACGCCGTTTCGGAGGCCGGATCCGGCCCGGTTTTTCCGCGGCACGCCGTTTCGGAGGCCGGATCCGGCCCGGTTTTTTCCGCGGCACGCCGTTTCGGAGGCCGGATCCCGCCCGGTTTTTCCGCGGCACGCCGTTTCGGAGGCCGGATCTGGCCCGGTTTTTCCGCGGCACGCCGTTTCGGAGGCCCGGTTTTTCCGCGGCACGCCTTTTCGGAGGCCGGATCCGGCCCGGTTTTTCCGCGGCACGCCGTTTCCGGCCCGGTTTTTCCGCGGCACGCCGTTTCGGAGGCCGGATCCGGCCCGGTTTTTCCGCGGCACGCCGTTTCGGAGGCCGGATCCGGCCCGGTTTTTCCGCGGCATGCCATTTCCGGCCCGGCTTTTCCGCGGCACGCCGTTTCCGTCCCGGTTTTTCCGCGGCACGCTTTTTCGGAGGCCGGATCCGGCCCGGTTTTTCCGCGGCACGCTGTTTCGGAGGCCGGATCCGGCCCGGTTTTTCCGCGGCACGCCGTTTCGGAGGCCGGATCCGGCCCCGTTTTTCCGCGGCACGCCGTTTCGGAGGCCGGATCCGGCCCGGTTTTTCCGCGGCACACCGTTTCCGGCCCGGTTTTTCCGCGGCACGCCGTTTCGGAGGCCGGATCCGGCCCGGTTTTTCCGCGGCACGCCATTTCGGAGGCCGGATCCGGCCCGTTTTTTCCGCGGCACGCCGTTTCCGGCCCGGTTTTTCCGCGGCACGCCATTTCGGAGGCCGGATCCGGCCCGGTTTTTCCGCGGCACGCCGTTTCGGAGGCCGGATCCGGATGGTTTTTCCGCAGCACGCCGTTTCGGAGGCTGGATCCGGCCCGGTTTTTCCGCGGCACGCCGTTTCGGAGCCCAGATCCGGCCCGGTTTTTCCGCGGCACGCCGTTTCGGAGGCCGGATCCGGCCCGGTTTTTCCGCGGCACGCCGTTTCGGAGGCCGGATCCGGATGGTTTTTCCGCGGCATGCCGTTTCGGAGGCCGTTTCCGGCCCCGTTTTTCCACGGCACGCCGTTTCCGGCCCGGTTTTTCCGCGGCACGCCGTTTCGAGGCCGGATCCGGCCCGGTTTTTCCGCGGCACGCCGTTTCGGAGGCCGGATCCGGCCCGGTTTTTCCGCGGCACGCCGTTTCCGGCCCGGTTTTTCCGCGGCACGCCGTTTCGGAGGCCGGATCCGGCCCGGTTTTTTCCGCGGCACGCCGTTTCGGAGGCCGGATCTGGCCCGGTTTTTCCGCGGCACGCCGTTTCCGGCCCGGTTTTTCCGCGGCACGCCGTTTCAGAGGCCGGATCTGGCCCGGTTTTTCCGCGGCACGCCGTTTCCGGCCCGGTTTTTCCGCGGCACGCCATTTCGGAGGCCGGATCTGGCCCGGTTTTTCCGCGGCACGCCATTTCGGAGGCCGGATCCGGCCTGGTTTTTTCTGCGGCACGCCGTTTCGGAGGCCGGATCCGGCCCGGTTTTTCCGCGGCACGCCGTTTCCGTCCCGGTTTTTCCGCGGCACGCCGTTTCGGAGGCCGGATCCGTCCCGGTTTTTCCGCGGCACGCCGTTTCGGAGGCCGGATCTGGCCCGGTTTTTCCGCGGCACGCCGTTTCCGGCCCGGTTTTTCCGCGGCACGCCGTTTCGGAGGCCGGATCCGGCCCGGTTTTTCCGCGGCACGCCGTTTCCGGCCCGGTTTTTCCGCGGCACGCCGTTTTGGAGGCCGGATCCGGCCCGGTTTTTCCACGGCACGCCGGATCCGGCCCGGTTTTTCCGCGGCACGCCGTTTCGGAGGCCGGATCCGGCCCGGTTTTTCCGCGGCACGCCGTTTCCGGCCCGGTTTTTCCGCGGCACGCCGTTTCGGAGGCCGGATCCGGCCCGGTTTTTTCCGCGGCACGCCGTTTCGGAGGCCGGATCCGGCCCCGTTTTTCCACGGCACGCCGTTTCGGAGGCCGGATCCGGCCTGGTTTTTCCACGGCACGCCGTTTCGGAGGCCGGATCCGGCCCGGTTTTTCCGCGGCACGCCGTTTCCGGCCCGGTTTTTCCGCGGCACGCCATTTCGGAGGCCGGATCCGGCCCGGTTTTTCCGCGGCACGCCGTTTCGGAGGCTGGATCCGGCCCGGTTTTTCCGCGGCACGCCGTTTCGGAGGCCGGATCTGGCCCGGTTTTTCCGCGGCACGCCGTTTCCGGCCCGGTTTTTCCGCGGCACGCCGTTTCGAGGCCGGATCCGGCCCGGTTTTTTCCGCGGCACGCCGTTTCGGAGGCCGGATCCGGCCCGGTTTTTTCCGCGGCACGCCGTTTCCGGCCCGGTTTTTCCGCGGCACGCCGTTTCGGAGGCTGGATCCGGCCCGGTTTTTCCGCGGCACGCCGTTTCCGGCCCGGTTTTTCCGCGGCACGCCGTTTCGGAGGCCGGATCCGGCCCGGTTTTTCCGCGGCACGCCGTTTCGGAGGCCGGATCCGGCCCGGTTTTTCCGCGGCACGCCGTTTCGGAGGCCGGATCCCGCCCGGTTTTTCCGCGGCACGCCGTTTCGGAGGCCGGATCTGGCCCGGTTTTTCTGCGGCACGCCGTTTCCGGCCCGGTTTTTTCCGCGGCACGCCATTTCGGAGGCCGGATCCGGCCCGGTTTTTCCGCGGCACGCCGTTTCGGAGGCCGGATCCGGATGGTTTTTCCGCAGCACGCCGTTTCGGAGGCTGGATCCGGCCCGGTTTTTCCGCGGCACGCCGTTTCGGAGGCCGGATCCGGCCCGGTTTTTCCGCGGCACGCCGTTTCGGAGGCCGGATCCGGCCCGGTTTTTCCGCGGCACGCCGTTTCGGAGGCCGGATCCGGATGGTTTTTCCGCGGCATGCCGTTTCGGAGGCCGTTTCCGGCCCCGTTTTTCCACGGCACGCCGTTTCCGGCCCGGTTTTTCCGCGGCACGCCGTTTCGGAGGCCGGATCCGGCCCGGTTTTTCCGCGGCACGCCGTTTCCGGCCCGGTTTTTCCGCGGCACGCCGTTTCGGAGGCCGGATCCGGCCCGGTTTTTCCGCGGCACGCCGTTTTGGAGGCCGGATCCGGCCCGGTTTTTCCGCGGCACGCCGTTTCGGAGGCCGGATCCGGCCCGGTTTTTCCGCGGCACGCCGTTTCCGGCCCGGTTTTTCCGCGGCAAGCCGTTTCGGAGGCCGGATCCGGCCCGGTTTTTCCGCGGCACGCCGTTTCCGGCCCGGTTTTTCCGCGGCACGCCATTTCGGAGGCCGGATCCGGCCCGGTTTTTCCGCGGCACGCCGTTTCGGAGGCCGGATCCGGCCCGGTTTTTCCGCGGCACGCCGTTTCCAGCCCGGTTTTTCCGCGGCACGCCGTTTCGGAGGCCGGATCCGGCCCGGTTTTTCCGCGGCACGCCATTTCGGAGGCCGGATCCGGCCAGGTTTTTCCGCGGCACGCCGTTTCGGAGTCCGGATCCGGCCCGGTTTTTCCGCGGCACGCCGTTTCCAGCCCGGTTTTTCCGCGGCACGCCCTTTCGGAGGCCGGATCCGGCCCGGTTTTGCCGCCGCACGCCATTTCGGAGGCCGGATCCGGCCAGGTTTTTCCGCGGCACGCCGTTTCGGAGGCCGGATCCGGCCCGGTTTTTCCGCGGCACGCCGTTTCGGAGGCCGGATCCGGCCCGGTTTTTCCACGGCACGCCGTTTCCGGCCCGGTTTTTCCGCGGCACGCCGTTTCGGAGGCCGGATCCGGCCCGGTTTTTCCGCGGCACGCCGTTTCCGGCCCGGTTTTTCCGCGGCACGCCGTTTCGGAGGCCGGATCCGGCCCGGTTTTTCCGCGGCACGCCATTTCGGAGCCCGGATCCGGCCCGGTTTTTCCGCGGCACGCCGTTTCGGAGGCCGGATCCGGCCCGGTTTTTCCGCGGCACGCCGTTTCCAGCCCGGTTTTTCCGCGGCACGCCGTTTCGGAGGCCGGATCCGGCCCGGTTTTTCCGCGGCACGCCGTTTCGGAGGCCGGATCCGGCCCGGTTTTTCCGCGGCACGCCGTTTCCGGCCCGGTTTTTCCGCGGCACGCCGTTTCGGAGGCCGTTTCCGGCCCGGTTTTTCCGCGGCACGCCATTTCGGAGGCTGGATCCGGCCAGGTTTTTCCGCGGCACGCCGTTTCGGAGGCCGGATCCGGCCCGGTTTTTCCGCGGCACGCCATTTCGGAGGCCGGATCTGGCCCGGTTTTTCCGCGGCACGCCGTTTCGGAGGCCGGATCCGGCCCGGTTTTTCCGCGGCACGCCGTTTCCGGCCCGGTTTTTCTGCGGCACACCGTTTCGGAGGCCGGATCCGGCCCGGTTTTTTCCGCGGCACGCCATTTCGGAGGCCGGATCCGGACCGGTTTTTCCGCGGCACGCCGTTTCCGGCCCGGTTTTTCCGCGGCACGCCGTTTCGGAGGCCGGATCCGGCCCGGTTTTTCCGCGGCACGCCGTTTCGGAGGCCGCATCCGGATGGTTTTTCCGCAGCACGCCGTTTCGGAGGCCGGATCCGGCCCGGTTTTTCCGCGGCACGCCGTTTCGGAGCCCAGATCCGGCCCGGTTTTTCCGCGGCACGCCGTTTCGGAGGCCGGATCCGGCCCGGTTTTTCCGCGGCACGCCGTTTCCAGCCCGGTTTTTCCGCGGCACGCCGTTTCGGAGGCCGGATCCGGCCCGGTTTTTCCGCGGCACGCCGTTTCGGAGGCCGGATCCGGCCCGGTTTTTCCACGGCACGCCGTTTCCGGCCCGGTTTTTCCGCGGCACGCCGTTTCGGAGGCCGGATCCGGCCCGGTTTTTCCGCGGCACGCCGTTTCCGGCCCGGTTTTTTCCGCGGCACGCCGTTTCGGAGGCCGGATCCGGCCCGGTTTTTCCGCGGCACGCTGTTTCGGAGCCCGGATCCGGCCCGGTTTTTCCGCGGCACGCCGTTTCGGAGGCCGGATCCGGCCCGGTTTTTCCGCGGCACGCCGTTTCCAGCCCGGTTTTTCCGCGGCACGCCGTTTCGGAGGCCGGATCCGGCCCGGTTTTTCCGCGGCACGCCGTTTCGGAGGCCGGATCCGGCCCGGTTTTTCCGCGGCACGCCGTTTCCAGCCCGGTTTTTCCGCGGCACGCCGTTTCGGAGGCCGTTTCCGGCCCGGTTTTTCCGCGGCACGCCATTTCGGAGGCTGGATCCGGCCAGGTTTTTCCGCGGCACGCCGTTTCGGAGGCCGGATCCGGCCCGGTTTTTCCGCGGCACGCCATTTCGGAGGCCGGATCTGGCCCGGTTTTTCCGCGGCACGCCGTTTCGGAGGCCGGATCCGGCCCGGTTTTTCCGCGGCACGCCGTTTCCGGCCCGGTTTTTCTGCGGCACACCGTTTCGGAGGCCGGATCCGGCCCGGTTTTTCCGCGGCACGCCATTTCGGAGGCCGGATCCGGACCGGTTTTTCCGCGGCACGCCGTTTCCGGCCCGGTTTTTCCGCGGCACGCCGTTTCGGAGGCCGGATCCGGCCCGGTTTTTCCGCGGCACGCCGTTTCCGGCCCGGTTTTTCCGCGGCACGCTGTTTCGGAGGCCGGATCCGGCCCGGTTTTTCCACGGCACGCCGTTTCCGGCCCGGTTTTTCCGCGGCACGCCGTTTCGGAGGCCGGATCCGGCCCGGTTTTTTCCGCGGCACGCCGTTTCGGAGTCCGGATCCGGCCCGGTTTTTCCGCGGCACGCCGTTTCCGGCCCGGTTTTTCCGCGGCACGCCGTTTCGGAGGCCGGATCCGGCCCGGTTTTTCCGCGGCACGCTGTTTCGGAGCCCGGATCCGGCCCGGTTTTTCCGCGGCACGCCGTTTCGGAGGCCGGATCCGGCCCGGTTTTTCCGCGGCACGCCGTTTCCAGCCCGGTTTTTCCGCGGCACGCCGTTTCGGAGGCCGGATCCGGCCCGGTTTTTCCGCGGCACGCCGTTTCGGAGGCCGGAGCCGGCCCGGTTTTTCCGCGGCACGCCGTTTCCAGCCCGGTTTTTCCGCGGCACGCCGTTTCGGAGGCCGGATCCGGCCCGGTTTTTCCGCGGCACGCCGTTTCCGGCCCGGTTTTTCCGCGGCACGCCATTTCGGAGGCCGGATCCGGCCAGGTTTTTCCGCGGCACGCCGGATCCGGCCCGGTTTTTCCGCGGCACGCCGTTTCGGAGGCCGGATCCGGCCCGGTTTTTCCACGGCACGCCGTTTCGGAGGCCGGATCCGGCCCGGTTTTTCCGCGGCACGCCGTTTCCAGCCCGGTTTTTCCGCGGCACGCCGTTTCGGAGGCCGGATCCGGCCCGGTTTTTTCCGCGGCACGCCATTTCGGAGGCCGGATCCGGCCAGGTTTTTCCGCGGCACGCCGTTTCGGAGGCCGGATCCGGCCCGGTTTTTCCGCGGCACGCCGTTTCGGAGGCCGGATCCGGCCCGGTTTTTCCACGGCACGCCGTTTCCGGCCCGGTTTTTCCGCGGCACGCCGTTTCGGAGGCCGGATCCGGCCCGGTTTTTTCGCGGCACGCCGTTTCGGAGGCCGGATCCGGATGGTTTTTCCGCGGCACGCCGTTTCGGAGGCCGTTTCCGGCCCCGTCTTTCCGCGGCACGCCGTTTCGGAGGCAGGATCCGGCCCGGTTTTTCCGCGGCACGCCGTTTCGGAGGCCGGATCCGGCCCGGTTTTTCCGCGGCACGCCGTTTCGGAGGTCGGATCCGGCCCGGTTTTTCCACGGCACGCCATTTCGGAGGCCGGATCCGGCCTGGTTTTTCCGCGGCACGCCGTTTCGGAGGCCGGATCCGGCCTGGTTTTTCCGCGGCACGCCGTTTCCGGCCCGGTTTTTCCGCGGCACGCTGTTTCGGAGGCCGGATCCGGCCCGGTTTTTCCGCGGCACGCCGTTTCGGAGGCCGGATCCGGCCCGGTTTTTCCGCGGCACGCCGTTTCGGAGGCCGGATCCGGCCCGGTTTTTCCGCGGCACGCCGTTTCGGAGGCCGGATCCGGCCCGGTTTTTCCGCGGCACGCCGTTTCCAGCCCGGTTTTTCCGCGGCACGCCGTTTCGGAGGCCGGATCCGGCCCGGTTTTTCCGCGGCACGCCGTTTCGGAGGCCGCATCCGGATGGTTTTTTCCGCAGCACGCCGTTTCGGAGGCCGGATCCGGCCCGGTTTTTCCGCGGCACGCCGTTTCGGAGCCCAGATCCGGCCCGGTTTTTCCGCGGCACGCCGTTTCGGAGGCCGGATCCGGCCCGGTTTTTCCGCGGCACGCCGTTTCCAGCCCGGTTTTTCCGCGGCACGCCGTTTCGGAGGCCGGATCCGGCCCGGTTTTGCCGCCGCACGCCATTTCGGAGGCCGGATCCGGCCAGGTTTTTCCGCGGCACGCCGTTTCGGAGGCCGGATCCGGCCCGGTTTTTCCGCGGCACGCCGTTTCGGAGGCCGGATCCGGCCCGGTTTTTCCACGGCACGCCGTTTCCGGCCCGGTTTTTCCGCGGCACGCCGTTTCGGAGGCCGGATCCGGCCCGGTTTTTCCGCGGCACGCCGTTTCCGGCCCGGTTTTTCCGCGGCACGCCGTTTCGGAGGCCGCGGATCCGGCCCGGTTTTTCCGCGGCACGCCATTTCGGAGGCCGGATCCGGCCCGGTTTTTCCGCGGCACGCCGTTTCGGAGGCCGGATCCGGCCCGGTTTTTCCGCGGCACGCCGTTTCCAGCCCGGTTTTTCCGCGGCACGCCGTTTCGGAGGCCGGATCCGGCCCGGTTTTTCCGCGGCACGCCGTTTCGGAGGCCGGATCCGGCCCGGTTTTTCCGCGGCACGCCGTTTCCAGCCCGGTTTTTCCGCGGCACGCCGTTTCGGAGGCCGTTTCCGGCCCGGTTTTTCCGCGGCACGCCATTTCGGAGGCTGGATCCGGCCAGGTTTTTCCGCGGCACGCCGTTTCGGAGGCCGGATCCGGCCCGGTTTTTCCGCGGCACGCCATTTCGGAGGCCGGATCTGGCCCGGTTTTTCCGCGGCACGCCGTTTCGGAGGCCGGATCCGGCCCGGTTTTTCCGCGGCACGCCGTTTCCGGCCCGGTTTTTCTGCGGCACACCGTTTCGGAGGCGGATCCGGCCCGGTTTTTCCGCGGCACGCCATTTCGGAGGCCGGATCCGGACCGGTTTTTCCGCGGCACGCCGTTTCCGGCCCGGTTTTTCCGCGGCACGCCGTTTCGGAGGCCGGATCCGGCCCGGTTTTTCCGCGGCACGCCGTTTCGGAGGCCGCATCCGGATGGTTTTTCCGCAGCACGCCGTTTCGGAGGCCGGATCCGGCCCGGTTTTTCCGCGGCACGCCGTTTCGGAGCCCAGATCCGGCCCGGTTTTTCCGCGGCACGCCGTTTCGGAGGCCGGATCCGGCCCGGTTTTTCCGCGGCACGCCGTTTCCAGCCCGGTTTTTCCGCGGCACGCCGTTTCGGAGGCCGGATCCGGCCCGGTTTTTCCGCGGCACGCCATTTCGGAGGCCGGATCCGGCCCGGTTTTTCCGCGGCACGCCGTTTCGGAGGCCGGATCCGGCCCGGTTTTTCCGCGGCACGCCGTTTCGGAGGCCGGATCCGGCCCGGTTTTTCCACGGCACGCCGTTTCCGGCCCGGTTTTTCCGTGGCACGCCGTTTCGGAGGCCGGATCCGGCCCGGTTTTTCCGCGGCACGCCGTTTCCGGCCCGGTTTTTTCCGCGGCACGCCGTTTCGGAGGCCGGATCCGGCCCGGTTTTTCCGCGGCACGCTGTTTCGGAGCCCGGATCCGGCCCGGTTTTTCCGCGGCACGCCGTTTCGGAGGCCGGATCCGGCCCGGTTTTTCCGCGGCACGCCGTTTCCAGCCCGGTTTTTTCCGCGGCACGCCGTTTCGGAGGCCGGATCCGGCCCGGTTTTTCCGCGGCACGCCGTTTCGGAGGCCGGATCCGGCCCGGTTTTTCCGCGGCACGCCGTTTCCAGCCCGGTTTTTTCCGCGGCACGCCGTTTCGGAGGCCGTTTCCGGCCGGTTTTTCCGCGGCACGCCATTTCGGAGGCTGGATCCGGCCAGGTTTTTCCGCGGCACGCCGTTTCGGAGGCCGGATCCGGCCCGGTTTTTCCGCGGCACGCCATTTCGGAGGCCGGATCTGGCCCGGTTTTTCCGCGGCACGCCGTTTCGGAGGCCGGATCCGGCCCGGTTTTTCCGCGGCACGCCGTTTCCGGCCCGGTTTTTCTGCGGCACACCGTTTCGGAGGCCGGATCCGGCCCGGTTTTTTCCGCGGCACGCCATTTCGGAGGCCGGATCCGGACCGGTTTTTCCGCGGCACGCCGTTTCCGGCCCGGTTTTTTCCGCGGCACGCCGTTTCGGAGGCCGGATCCGGCCCGGTTTTTCCGCGGCACGCCGTTTCCGGCCCGGTTTTTCCGCGGCACGCTGTTTCGGAGGCCGGATCCGGCCCGGTTTTTCCACGGCACGCCGTTTCCGGCCCGGTTTTTCCGCGGCACGCCGTTTCGGAGGCCGGATCCGGCCCGGTTTTTCCGCGGCACGCCGTTTCGGAGTCCGGATCCGGCCCGGTTTTTCCGCGGCACGCCGTTTCCGGCCCGGTTTTTCCGCGGCACGCCGTTTCGGAGGCCGGATCCGGCCCGGTTTTTCCGCGGCACGCTGTTTCGGAGCCCGGATCCGGCCCGGTTTTTCCGCGGCAACGCCGTTTCGGAGGCCGGATCCGGCCCGGTTTTTCCGCGGCACGCCGTTTCCAGCCCGGTTTTTCCGCGGCACGCCGTTTCGGAGGCCGGATCCGGCCCGGTTTTTCCGCGGCACGCCGTTTCGGAGGCCGGATCCGGCCCGGTTTTTTCCGCGGCACGCCGTTTCCAGCCCGGTTTTTCCGCGGCACGCCGTTTCGGAGGCCGGATCCGGCCCGGTTTTTCCGCGGCACGCCATTTCGGAGGCTGGATCCGGCCAGGTTTTTCCGCGGCACGCCGTTTCGGAGGCCGGATCCGGCCCGGTTTTTCCGCGGCACGCCATTTCGGAGGCCGGATCTGGCCCGGTTTTTCCGCGGCAACGCCGTTTCGGAGGCCGGATCCGGCCCGGTTTTTCCGCGGCACGCCGTTTCCGGCCCGGTTTTTCTGCGGCACACCGTTTCGGAGGCCGGATCCGGCCCGGTTTTTCCGCGGCACGCCATTTCGGAGTCCGGATCCGGACCGGTTTTTCCGCGGCACGCCCGTTTCCGGCCCGGTTTTTTCCGCCGGCACGCCGTTTCGGAGGCCGGATCCGGCCCGGTTTTTTCCGCGGCACGCCGTTTCGGAGGCCGGATCCGGCCCGGTTTTTCCGCGGCACGCCGTTTCCGGCCCGGTTTTTTCCGCGGCACGCTGTTTCGGAGGCCGGATCCGGCCCGGTTTTTCCACGGCACGCCCGTTTCCGGCCCGGTTTTTCCGCGGCACGCCGTTTCGGAGGCCGGATCCGGCCCGGTTTTTCCGCGGCACGCCGTTTCGGAGTCCGGATCCGGCCCGGGGTTTTTCCGCGGCACGCCGTTTCCGGCCCGGTTTTTCCGCGGCACGCCGTTTCGGAGGCCGGATCCGGCCCGGTTTTTCCGCGGCACGCCATTTCGGAGGCCGGATCCGGCCCGGTTTTTCCGCGGCACGCCATTTCGGAGGCCGGATCCGGCCCGTTTTTTCCGCGGCACGCCGTTTCCGGCCCGGTTTTTCCGCGGCACGCCGTTTCGGAGGCCGGATCTGGCCCGGTTTTTCCGCGGCACGCCGTTTCCGGCCCGGTTTTTCCACGGCACGCCGTTTCGGAGGCCAGATCCGGCCCGGTTTTTCCGCGGCACGCCGTTTCCGGCCCGGTTTTTCCGCGGCATGCCATTTCGGAGGCCGGATCCGGCCCGGTTTTTCCGCGGCACGCCGTTTCGGAGGCCGGATCCGGCCCGGTTTTTCCGCGGCACGCCGTTTCCAGCCCGGTTTTTCCACGGCACGCCGTTTTGGAGGCCGGATCCAGCCCGGTTTTTCCGCGGCACGCCGTTTCCGGCCCGGGTTTTTTCCACGGCACGCCGTTTCGTAGGCCGGATCCGGCCCGGTTTTTCCGCGGCACGCCGTTTCCGGCCCGGTTTTTTCCGCGGCATGCCATTTCGGAGGCCGGATCCGGCCCGGTTTTTCCGCGGCACGCCGTTTCGGAGGCCGGATCCGGCCCGGTTTTTTCCGCGGCACGCCGTTTCCGGCCCGGTTTTTCCGCGGCACGCCGTTTTGGAGGCCAGATCCGGCCCGGTTTTTCCGCGGCACGCCGTTTCCGGCCCGGTTTTTCCGCGGCACGCCGTTTCGGAGGCCGGATCCGGCCCGGTTTTTCCGCGGCACGCCGTTTCGGAGGCCGGATCTGGCCCGGTTTTTCCGCGGCACGCCGTTTCGGAGGCCGGATCCGGACCGGTTTTTCCGCGGCACGCCGTTTCGGAGCCCGGATCTGGCCCGGGTTTTTCTGCGGCACGCCGTTTCCGGCCCGGTTATTCCGCGGCACGCCTTTTCGGAGGCCGGATATGGCCCGGTTTTTCCGCGGCACGCCGTTTCCGGCCGGGTTTTTCCGCGGCACGCCGTTTCGGAGGCCGGATCCGGCCCGGTTTTTCCGCGGCACGCCGTTTCGGAGGCCGGATCCGGCCCGGTTTTTCCGCGGCACGCCATTTCCAGCCCGGTTTTTCCGCGGCACGCCGTTTCCGGCCCGGTTTTTCCGCGGCACGCCGTTTCGGAGGCCGGATCCGGCCCGGTTTTTCCGCGGCACGCTGTTTCGGAGGCCGGATCCGGCCCGGTTTTTCCGCGGCACGCCGTTTCGGAGGCCGGATCCGGCCCGGTTTTTCCGCGGCACGCCGTTTCGGAGGCCGGATCCCGCCCGGTTTTTCCGCGGCACGCCGTTTCCGTCCCGGTTTTTCCGCGGCACGCCGTTTCAGAGGCCGGATCCGGCCCGGTTTTTCCGCGGCACGCCATTTCGGAGGCCGGATCCGGCCCGGTTTTTCCGCGGCACGCCGTTTCCGGGCCGGTTTTTTCCGCGGCACGCCGTTTCGGAGGCCGGATCCGGCCCGGTTTTTCCGCGGCACGCCGTTTCGGAGGCCACAACCGGATGGTTTTTCCGCAGCACGCCGTTTCGGAGGCTGGATCCGGCCCGGTTTTTCCGCGGCACGCCGTTTCGGAGCCCAGATCCGGCCCGGTTTTTCCGCGGCACGCCCTTTCGGAGGCCGGATCCGGCCCGGTTTTTCCGCGGCACGCCGTTTCGGAGGCCGGATCCGGCCCGGTTTTTTCGCGGCACGCCGTTTCGGAGGCCGGATCCGGATGGTTTTTCCGCAGCATGCCTTTTCGGAGGCCGTTTCCGGCCCCGTCTTTCCGCGGCACGCCGTTTCGGAGGCCGGATCCGGCCCGGTTTTTCCGCGGCACGCCGTTTCGGAGGCCGGATCCGGCCCGGTTTTTTCCGCGGCACGCCGTTTCGGAGGTCGGATCCGGCCCGGTTTTTCCGCGGCACGCCATTTCGGAGGCCGGATCCGGCCCGGTTTTTCCGCGGCACGCCGTTTCGGAGGCCGGATCCGGCCTGGTTTTTCCGCGGCACGCCGTTTCCGGCCCGGTTTTTCCGCGGCACGCCGTTTCGGAGGCCGGATCCGGCCCGGTTTTTCCGCGGCACGCCGTTTCGGAGGCCGGATCCGGCCCGGTTTTTCCGCGGCACGCCGTTTCGGAGGCCGGATCCGGCCCGGTTTTTCCGCGGCACGCCGTTTCCAGCCCGGTTTTTCCGCGGCACGCCGTTTCGGAGGCCGGATCCGGCCCGGTTTTTCCGCAGCACGCCATTTCGGAGGCCAGATCCGGCCAGGTTTTTCCGCGGCACGCCGTTTCGGAGGCCGGATCCGGCCCGGTTTTTCCGCGGCACGCCGTTTCGGAGGCCGGATCCGGCACGGTTTTTTCCACGGCACGCCGTTTCCGGCCCGGTTTTTCCGCGGCACGCCGTTTCGGAGGCCGGATCCGGCCCGGTTTTTTCCGCGGCACGCCGTTTCCGGCCCGGTTTTTCCGCGGCACGCCGTTTCGGAGGGCCGGATCCGGCCCGGTTTTTTCCGCGGCACGCCGTTTCGGAGCCCGGATCCGGCCCGGTTTTTCCGCGGCACGCCGTTTCGGAGGCTGGATCCGGCCCGGTTTTTCCGCGGCACGCCGTTTCCGGCCCGGTTTTTCCGCGGCACGCCGTTTCGGAGGCCGGATCCGGCCCGGTTTTTTCCGCGGCACGCCGTTTCCAGCCCGGTTTTTCCGCGGCACGCCGTTTCGGAGGCCGTTTCCGGCCCGGTTTTTCCGCGGCACGCCATTTCGGAGGCCGGATCCGGCCAGGTTTTTCCGCGGCACGCCGTTTCGGAGGCCGGATCCGGCCCGGTTTTTCCGCGGCACGCCATTTCGGAGGCCGGATCTGGCCCGGTTTTTCCGCGGCACGCCGTTTCGGAGGCCGGATCCGGCCCGGTTTTTCCGCGGCACGCCGGTTCCGGCCCGGTTTTTCTGCGGCACGCCGTTTCGGAGGCCGGATCCGGCCCGGTTTTTCCGCGGCACGCCGTTTCGGAGTCCGGATCCGGCCCGGGTTTTTCCGCGGCACGCCGTTTCCGGCCCGGTTTTTTCCGCGGCACGCCGTTTCGGAGGCCGGATCCGGCCCGGTTTTTCCGCGGCACGCCATTTCGGAGGCCGGATCCGGCCCGGTTTTTCCGCGGCACGCCGTTTCCGGCCCGGTTTTTCCGCGGCATGCCATTTCGGAGGCCGGATCCGGCCCGGTTTTTCCGCGGCACGCCGTTTCGGAGGCCGGATCCGGCCCGGTTTTTCCGCGGCACGCCGTTTCCGGCCCGGTTTTTCCGCGGCACGCCGTTTTGGAGGCCAGATCCGGCCCGGTTTTTCCGCGGCACGCCGTTTCCGGCCCGGTTTTTTCCGCGGCACGCCGTCGTTTCGGAGGCCGGATCCGGCCCGGTTTTTCCGCGGCACGCCGTTTCGGAGCCCGGATCCGGCCCGGTTTTTTCCGCGGCACGCCGTTTCGGAGGCCGGATCCGGACCGGTTTTTCCGCGGCACGCCGTTTCGGAGCCCGGATCTGGCCCGGTTTTTCTGCGGCACGCCGTTTCCGGCCCGGTTATTCCGCGGCACGCCTTTTCGGAGGCCGGATATGGCCCGGTTTTTCCGCGGCACGCCGTTTCCGGCCGGGTTTTTCCGCGGCACGCCGTTTCGGAGGCCGGATCCGGCCCGGTTTTTTCCGCGGCACGCCGTTTCGGAGGCCGGATCCGGCCCGGTTTTTCCGCGGCACGCCATTTCCAGCCCGGTTTTTCCGCGGCACGCCGTTTCCGGCCCGGTTTTTCCGCGGCACGCCGTTTCGGAGGCCGGATCCGGCCCGGTTTTTCCGCGGCACGCTGTTTCGGAGGCCGGATCCGGCCCGGTTTTTTCCGCGGCACGCCGTTTCGGAGGCCGGATCCGGCCCGGTTTTTTCCGCGGCACGCCGTTTCGGAGGCCGGATCCCGCCCGGTTTTTCCGCGGCACGCCGTTTCCGTCCCGGTTTTTCCGCGGCACGCCGTTTTCAGAGGCCGGATCCGGCCCGGTTTTTTCCGCGGCACGCCATTTCGGAGGCCGGATCCGGCCCGGTTTTTCCGCGGCACGCCGTTTCCGGGCCGGTTTTTCCGCGGCACGCCGTTTCGGAGGCCGGATCCGGCCCGGTTTTTCCGCGGCACGCCGTTTCGGAGGCCACAACCGGATGGTTTTTCCGCAGCACGCCGTTTCGGAGGCTGGATCCGGCCCGGTTTTTCCGCGGCACGCCGTTTCGGAGCCCAGATCCGGCCCGGTTTTTCCGCGGCACGCCCTTTCGGAGGCCGGATCCGGCCCGGTTTTTCCGCGGCACGCCGTTTCCGGCCCGGTTTTTTCCGCGGCACGCCGTTTCGGAGGCCGGATCCGGCCCGGTTTTTTCCGCGGCACGCCGTTTCGGAGGCCGGATCCGGCCCGGTTTTTTCGCGGCACGCCGTTTCGGAGGCCGGATCCGGATGGTTTTTCCGCAGCATGCCTTTTCGGAGGCCGTTTCCGGCCCCGTCTTTCCGCGGCACGCCGTTTCGGAGGCCGGATCCGGCCCGGTTTTTCCGCGGCACGCCGTTTCGGAGGCCGGATCCGGCCCGGTTTTTTCCGCGGCACGCCGTTTCGGAGGTCGGATCCGGCCCGGTTTTTCCGCGGCACGCCATTTCGGAGGCCGGATTAGGCCCGGTTTTTCCGCGGCACGCCGTTTCGGAGGCCGGATCCGGCCTGGTTTTTCCGCGGCACGCCGTTTCCGGCCCCGGTTTTTCCGCGGCACGCCGTTTCGGAGGCCGGATCCGGCCCGGTTTTTCCGCGGCACGCCGTTTCGGAGGCCGGATCCGGCCCGGTTTTTCCGCGGCACGCCGTTTCGGAGGCCGGATCCGGCCCGGTTTTTCCGCGGCACGCCGTTTCCAGCCCGGTTTTTCCGCGGCACGCCGTTTTCGGAGGCCGGATCCGGCCCGGTTTTTCCGCAGCACGCCATTTCGGAGGCCGGATCCGGCCAGGTTTTTTCCGCGGCACGCCGTTTCGGAGGCCGGATCCGGCCCGGTTTTTCCGCGGCACGCCGTTTCGGAGGCCGGATCCGGCACGGTTTTTCCACGGCACGCCGTTTCCGGCCCGGTTTTTCCGCGGAACGCCGTTTCGGAGGCCGGATCCGGCCCGGTTTTTCCGCGGCACGCCGTTTCCGGCCCGGTTTTTCCGCGGCACGCCGTTTCGGAGGCCGGATCCGGCCCGGTTTTTTCCGCGGCACGCTGTTTCGGAGCCCGGATCCGGCCCGGTTTTTTCCGCGCACGCCGTTTCGGAGGCCGGATCCGGCCCGGTTTTTCCGCGGCACGCCGTTTCCGGCCCGGTTTTTCCGCGGCACGCCGTTTCGGAGGCCGGATCCGGCCCGGTTTTTTCCGCGGCACGCCGTTTCCAGCCCGGTTTTTCCGCGGCACGCCGTTTCGGAGGCCGTTTCCGGCCCGGTTTTTCCGCGGCACGCCATTTCGGAGGCCGGATCCGGCCAGGTTTTTTCCGCGGCACGCCGTTTCGGAGGCCGGATCCGGCCCGGTTTTTCCGCGGCACGCCATTTCGGAGGCCGGATCTGGCCCGGTTTTTTCCGCGGCACGCCGTTTCGGAGGCCGGATCCGGCCCGGTTTTTCCGCGGCACGCCGGTTCCGGCCCGGTTTTTCTGCGGCACGCCCGTTTCGGAGGCCGGATCCGGCCCGGTTTTTCCGCGGCACGCCGTTTCGGAGTCCGGATCCGGCCCGGTTTTTCCGCGGCACGCCGTTTCCGGCCCGGTTTTTTCCGCGGCACGCCGTTTCGGAGGCCGGATCCGGCCCGGTTTTTCCGCGGCACGCCATTTCGGAGGCCGGATCCGGACCGGTTTTTCCGCGGCACGCCGTTTCCGGCCCGGTTTTTTCCGCGGCACGCCGTTTCGGAGGCCGGATCCGGCCCGGTTTTTCCGCGGCACGCCGTTTCGGAGGCCGGATCCGGCCTGGTTTTTCCGCGGCACGCCGTTTCCGGCCCGGTTTTTTTCCGCGGCACGCCGTTTCGGAGGCCGGATCCGGCCCGGGTTTTTCCGCGGCACGCCGTTTCCGGCCCGGTTTTTCCGCGGCACGCCGTTTCGGAGGCCGGATCCGGCCCGGTTTTTCCGCGGCACGCCGTTTCGGAGGCCGGAATCCGGCCCGGTTTTTCCGCGGCACGCCGTTTCCGGCCCGGTTTTTCCGCGGCACGCCGTTTCGGAGGCCGGATCCGGCCCGGTTTTTCCGCGGCACGCCATTTCGGAGGCCGGATCCGGCCCGGTTTTTCCGCGGCACGCTGTTTCCGGCCCGGTTTTTCCGCGGCACGCCGTTTCGGAGGCCGGATCCGGCCCGGTTTTTCCGCGGCACGCCGTTTCCGGCCCGGTTTTTTCCACGACACGCCGTTTCGGAGGCCAGATCCGGCCCGGTTTTTTCCGCGGCACGCCGTTTCCGGCCCGGTTTTTCCGCGGCATGCCATTTCGGAGGCCGGATCCCGCCCGGTTTTTCCGCGGCACGCCGTTTCGGAGCCCGGATCTGGCCCGGTTTTTCTGCGGCACGCCGTTTCCGGCCCGGTTTTTCCGCGGCACGCCTTTTCGGAGGCCGGATATGGCCCGGTTTTTCCGCGGCACGCCGTTTCCGGCCCGGTTTTTCCGCGGCACGCCGTTTCGGAGGCCGGATCCGGCCCGGTTTTTTCCGCGGCACGCCGTTTCGGAGGCCGGATCCGGCCCGGTTTTTCCGCGGCACGCCATTTCCAGCCCGGTTTTTCCGCGGCACGCCGTTTCCGTCCCGTTTTTTCCGCGGCACGCCGTTTCGGAGGCCGGATCCGGCCCGGTTTTTCCGCGGCACGCCGTTTCGGAGGCCGGATCCGGCCCGGTTTTTCCGCGGCACGCCGTTTCGGAGGCCGGATCCGGCCCGGTTTTTCCGCGGCACGCCGTTTCCGTCCCGGTTTTTCCGCGGCACGCCGTTTCGGAGGCCGGATCCGGCCCGGTTTTTCCGCGGCACGCCATTTCGGAGGCCGGATCCGGCCCGGTTTTTCCGCGGCACGCCGTTTCCGGCCCGGTTTTTCCGCGGCACGCCGTTTCGGAGGCCGGATCCGGCCCGGTTTTTCCGCCGCACGCCGTTTCGGAGGCCACAACCGGATGGTTTTTCCGCAGCACGCCATTTCGGAGGCTGGATCCGGCCCGGTTTTTCCGCGGCACGCCGTTTCGGAGCCCAGATCCGGCCCGGTTTTTCCGCGGCACGCTGTTTCGGAGGCCGGATCCGGCCCGGTTTTTCCGCGGCACGCCGTTTCCGGCTCGGTTTTTCCGCGGCACGCCGTTTCGGAGGCCGGATCCGGCCCGGTTTTTCCGCGGCACGCCGTTTCGGAGGCCGGATCCGGCCCGTTTTTTCCGCGGCAAGCCGTTTCGGAGGCCGGATCCGGCCCGGTTTTTCCGCGGCACGCCGTTTCGGAGGCCGGATCCGGCCCGGTTTTTCCGCGGCACG
This sequence comes from Phalacrocorax aristotelis, assembly GCF_949628215.1. Taxonomy (NCBI): domain Eukaryota; kingdom Metazoa; phylum Chordata; class Aves; order Suliformes; family Phalacrocoracidae; genus Phalacrocorax; species Phalacrocorax aristotelis. Next base: position 31,200 of record NW_027441104.1, on the reverse strand, counting down.
CCGTTTTGGAGGCCGGATCCGGCCCGGTTTTTCCGCGGCACGCCGTTTCCGGCCCGGTTTTTCCGCGGCACGCCATTTCGGAGGCCGGATCCGGCCCGGTTTTTTCTGCGGCACGCCGTTTCGGAGGCCGGATCCGGCCCGGTTTTTCCGCGGCACGCCGTTTCGGAGGCCGGATCCGGCCCGGTTTTTCGCGGCACGCCGTTTCCGGCCCGGTTTTTCCGCGGCACGCCGTTTCGGAGGCCGGATCCGGCCCGGTTTTTCCGCGGCACGCCGTTTCGGAGGCCGGATCCGGCCCAGTTTTTCCGCGGCACGCCGTTTCCGGCCCGGTTTTTCCGCGGCACGCCGTTTCGGAGGCCGGATCCGGCCCGGTTTTTCCGCGGCACGCCGTTTCGGAGGCCGGATCTGGCCCGGTTTTTCCGCGGCACGCCGTTTCGGAGGCCGGATCCGGACCGGTTTTTCCGCGGCACGCCGTTTCGGAGCCCGGATCTGGCCCGGTTTTTCTGCGGCACGCCGTTTCCGGCCCGGTTATTCCGCGGCACGCCTTTTCGGAGGCCGGATATGGCCCGGTTTTTCCGCGGCACGCCGTTTCCGGCCCGGTTTTTCCGCGGCACGCCGTTTCGGAGGCCGGATCCGGCCCGGTTTTTCCGCGGCACGCCGTTTCGGAGGCCGGATCCGGCCCGGTTTTTCCGCGGCACGCCATTTCCAGCCCGGTTTTTTCCGCGGCACGCCGTTTCCGGCCCGGTTTTTTCCGCGGCACGCCGTTTCGGAGGCCGGATCCGGCCCGGTTTTTCCGCGGCACGCTGTTTCGGAGGCCGGATCCGGCCCGGTTTTTCCGCGGCACGCCGTTTCGGAGGCCGGATCCGGCCCGGTTTTTCCGCGGCACGCCGTTTCGGAGGCTGGATCCGGCCCGGTTTTTCCGCGGCACGCCGTTTCCGTCCCGGTTTTTCCGCGGCACGCCGTTTCAGAGGCCGGATCCGGCCCGGTTTTTCCGCGGCACGCCATTTCGGAGGCCGGATCCGGCCCGGTTTTTCCGCGGCACGCCGTTTCCGGGCCGGTTTTTCCGCGGCACGCCGTTTCGGAGGCCGGATCCGGCCCGGTTTTTCCGCGGCACGCCGTTTCGGAGGCCACAACCGGATGGTTTTTTCCGCAGCACGCCGTTTCGGAGGCTGGTTCCGGCCCGGTTTTTCCGCGGCACGCCGTTTCGGAGCCCAGATCCGGCCCGGTTTTTTCCGCGGCACGCCCTTTCGGAGGCCGGATCCGGCCCGGTTTTTCCGCGGCACGCCGTTTCCGGCCCGGTTTTTCCGCGGCACGCCGTTTCGGAGGCCGGATCCGGCCCGGTTTTTTCCGCGGCACGCCGTTTCGGAGGCCGGATCCGGCCCGGTTTTTTTCGCGGCACGCCGTTTCGGAGGCCGGATCCGGATGGTTTTTCCGCAGCATGCCGTTTCGGAGGCCGTTTCCGGCCCCGTCTTTCCGCGGCACGCCGTTTCGGAGGCCGGATCCGGCCCGGTTTTTCCGCGGCACGCCGTTTCGGAGGCCGGATCCGGCCCGGTTTTTCCGCGGCACGCCGTTTCGGAGGTCGGATCCGGCCCGGTTTTTCCGCGGCACGCCATTTCGGAGGCCGGATCCGGCCCGGTTTTTCCGCGGCACGCCGTTTCGGAGGCCGGATCCGGCCTGGTTTTTCCGCGGCACGCCGTTTCCGGCCCGGTTTTTCCGCGGCACGCCGTTTCGGAGGCCGGATCCGGCCCGGTTTTTCCGCGGCACGCCGTTTCGGAGGCCGGATCCGGCCCGGTTTTTCCGCGGCACGCCGTTTCGGAGGCCGGATCCGGCCCGGTTTTTCCGCGGCACGCCGTTTCGGAGGCCGGATCCGGCCCGGTTTTTCCGCGGCACGCCGTTTCCAGCCCGGTTTTTCCGCGGCACGCCGTTTCGGAGGCCGGATCCGGCCCGGTTTTTCCGCAGCACGCCATTTCGGAGGCCGGATCCGGCCAGGTTTTTCCGCGGCACGCCGTTTCGGAGGCCGGATCCGGCCCGGTTTTTCCGCGGCACGCCGTTTCGGAGGCCGGATCCGGCCCGGTTTTTCCACGGCACGCCGTTTCCGGCCCGGTTTTTCCGCGGCACGCCGTTTCGGAGGCCGGATCCGGCCCGGTTTTTCCGCGGCACGCTGTTTCGGAGGCCGGATCCGGCCCGGTTTTTCCGCGGCACGCCGTTTCGGAGGCCGGATCCGGCCCGGTTTTTCCGCGGCACGCCGTTTCCAGCCCGGTTTTTCCGCGGCACGCCGTTTCGGAGGCCGGATCCGGCCCGGTTTTTCCGCGGCACGCCGTTTCGGAGGCCGGATCCGGCCCGGTTTTTCCGCGGCACGCCGTTTCCAGCCCGGTTTTTCCGCGGCACGCCGTTTCGGAGGCCGTTTCCGGCCCGGTTTTTCCGCGGCACGCCATTTCGGAGGCCGGATCCGGCCAGGTTTTTCCGCGGCACGCCGTTTCGGAGGCCGGATCCGGCCCGGTTTTTCCGCGGCACGCCATTTCGGAGGCCGGATCTGGCCCGGTTTTTCCGCGGCACGCCGTTTCGGAGGCCGGATCCGGCCCGGTTTTTCCGCGGCACGCCGGTTCCGGCCCGGTTTTTCTGCGGCACACCGTTTCGGAGGCCGGATCCGGCCCGGTTTTTCCGCGGCACGCCGTTTCCGGCCCGGTTTTTCCGCGGCACGCCGTTTCGGAGGCCGGATCCGGCCCGGTTTTTCCGCGGCACGCCGTTTCCGGCCCGGTTTTTCCGCGGCACGCCGTTTCGGAGGCCGGATCCGGCCCGGTTTTTCCGCGGCACGCCGTTTCGGAGGCCGGATCCGGCCCGGTTTTTCTGCGGCACGCCGTTTCCGGCCCGGTTTTTCCGCGGCACGCCGTTTCGGAGGCCGGATCTGGCCCGGTTTTTCCGCGGCACGCCGTTTCCGGCCCGGTTTTTTCCGCGGCACGCCGTTTCGGAGGCCGGATCCGGCCCGGTTTTTCCGCGGCACGCCGTTTCGGAGTCCGGATCCGGCCCGGTTTTTCCGCGGCACGCCGTTTCCGGCCCGGTTTTTCCGCGGCACGCCGTTTCGGAGGCCGGATCCGGCCCGGTTTTTCCGCGGCACGCCATTTCGGAGGCCGGATCCGGACCGGTTTTTCCGCGGCACGCCGTTTCCGGCCCGGTTTTTCCGCGGCACGCCGTTTCGGAGGCCGGATCCGGCCCGGTTTTTCCGCGGCACGCCGTTTCGGAGGCCGGATCCGGCCCGGTTTTTCCGCGGCACGCCGTTTCCGGCCCGGTTTTTCCGCGGCACGCCGTTTCGGAGGCCGGATCCGGCCCGGTTTTTTCCGCGGCACGCCGTTTCCGGCCCGGTTTTTTCCGCGGCACGCCGTTTCCGGCCCGGTTTTTCCGCGGCACGCCGTTTCGGAGGCCGGATCCGGCCCGGTTTTTTCCGCGGCACGCCATTTCGGAGGCCGGATCCGGCCCGGTTTTTCCGCGGCACGCCGTTTCCGGCCCGGTTTTTTCCGCGGCACGCCGTTTCGGAGGCCGGATCCGGCCCGGTTTTTCCGCGGCACGCCGTTTCCGGCCCGGTTTTTCCACGACACGCCGTTTCGGACGACAGATCCGGCCCGGTTTTTCCGCGGCACGCCGTTTCCGGCCCGGTTTTTCCGCGGCATGCCATTTCGGAGGCCGGATCCGGCCCGGTTTTTCCGCGGCACGCCGTTTCGGAGCCCGGATCTGGCCCGGTTTTTCTGCGGCACGCCGTTTCCGGCCCGGTTTTTCCGCGGCACGCCTTTTCGGAGGCCGGATATGGCCCGGTTTTTCCGCGGCACGCCGTTTCCGGCCCGGTTTTTCCGCGGCACGCCGTTTCGGAGGCCGGATCCGGCCCGGTTTTTCCGCGGCACGCCGTTTCGGAGGCCGGATCCGGCCCGGTTTTTCCGCGGCACGCCATTTCCAGCCCGGTTTTTTCCGCGGCACGCCGTTTCCGTCCCGTTTTTTCCGCGGCACGCCGTTTCGGAGGCCGGATCCGGCCCGGTTTTTCCGCGGCACGCTGTTTCGGAGGCCGGATCCGGCCCGGTTTTTCCGCCGCACGCCGTTTCGGAGGCCGGATCCGGCCCGGTTTTTCCGCGGCACGCCGTTTCGGAGGCCGGATCCGGCCCGGTTTTTCCGCGGCACGCCGTTTCCGTCCCGGTTTTTCCGCGGCACGCCGTTTCGGAGGCCGGATCCGGCCCGGTTTTTCCGCGGCACGCCGTTTCGGAGGCCGGATCCGGCCCGGTTTTTCCGCGGCACGCCGTTTCCGGCCCGGTTTTTCCGCGGCACGCCGTTTCGGAGGCCGGATCCGGCCCGGTTTTTCCGCGGCACGCCGTTTCGGAGGCCACAACCGGATGGTTTTTCCGCAGCACGCCATTTCGGAGGCTGGATCCGGCCCGGTTTTTCCGCGGCACGCCGTTTCGGAGCCCAGATCCGGCCCGGTTTTTCCGCGGCACGCTGTTTCGGAGGCCGGATCCGGCCCGGTTTTTCCGCGGCACGCCGTTTCCGGCCCGGTTTTTCCGCGGCACGCCGTTTCGGAGGCCGGATCCGGCCCGGTTTTTCCGCGGCACGCCGTTTCGGAGGCCGGATCCGGCCCGTTTTTTTCCGCGGCAAGCCGTTTCGGAGGCCGGATCCGGCCCGGTTTTTCCGCGGCACGCCGTTTCGGAGGCCGGATCCGGCCCGGTTTTTCCGCGGCACGCCGTTTTGGAGGCCGGATCCGGCCCGGTTTTTCCGCGGCACGCCGTTTCCGGCCCGGTTTTTCCGCGGCACGCCATTTCGGAGGCCGGATCCGGCCCGGTTTTTCCGCGGCACGCCGTTTCGGAGGCCGGATCCGGCCCGGTTTTTCCGCGGCACGCCGTTTCGGAGGCCGGATCCGGCCCGGTTTTTCGCGGCACGCCGTTTCCGGCCCGGTTTTTCCGCGGCACGCCGTTTCGGAGGCCGGATCCGGCCCGGTTTTTCCGCGGCACGCCGTTTCGGAGGCCGGATCCGGCCCAGTTTTTCCGCGGCACGCCGTTTCCGGCCCGGTTTTTCCGCGGCACGCCGTTTCGGAGGCCGGATCCAGCCCGGTTTTTCCGCGGCACGCCTTTTCGGAGGCCGGATCCGGCCCGGTTTTTCCGCGGCACGCCGTTTCCGGCCCGGTTTTTCCGCGGCACGCCGTTTCGGAGGCCGGATCTGGCCCGGTTTTATTGCGGCACGCCGTTTCCGGCCCGGTTTTTCCGCCGCACGCCGTTTCGGAGGCCGGATCCGGCCCGGTTTTTCCGCTGCACGCCATCTCCGGCCCGGTTTTTCCGCGGCACGCCGTTTCCGGCCCGGTTTTTCTGCCGCACGCCGTTTCGGAGGCCGGATCCGGCCCGGTTTTTCCGCGGCACGCCGTTTCGGAGGCCGGATCCGGCCCGGTTTTTCCGCGGCACGCCGTTTCGGAGGCCGGATCCGGCCCGGTTTTTCCGCGGCACGCCGTTTCGGAGGCCGGATCCGGCCCGGTTTTTCCGCGGCACGCCGTTTCGGAGGCCGGATCCGGCCCGGTTTTTCCGCGGCACGCCATTTCCGGCCCGGTTTTTCCGCGGCACGCCCTTTCGGAGGCCGGATCCGGCCCGGTTTTTCCGCGGCACGCCGTTTCGGAGGCCGGATCTGGCCCGGTTTTTCCGCGGCACGCCGTTTCCGGCCCGGTTTTTCCGCGGCACGCCGTTTCGGAGGCCGGATCCGGCCCGGTTTTTCCGCGGCACGCCGTTTTGGAGGCTGGATCCGGCCCGGTTTTTCCGCGGCACGCCGTTTCGGAGGCCGGATCCGGCCCGGTTTTTCCGCGGCACGCCGTTTCCGGCCCGGTTTTTCCGCGGCACGCCGTTTCGGAGGCCGGATCCGGCCTGGTTTTTCCACCGCACGCCGTTTCGGAGGCCGGATCCGGCCCGGTTTTTCCGCCGCACGCCCATTCGGAGGCCGGATCCGGCCCGGTTTTTCCGCGGCACGCCATTTCCGGCCCGGTTTTTCCGCGGCACGCCGTTTCCGGCCCGGTTTTTCCACCGCACGCCGTTTTGGAGGCCGGATCCGGCCCGGTTTTTCCGCGGCACGCCGTTTCGGAGGCCGGATCCGGCCCGGTTTTTCCGCGGCACGCCGTTTCGGAGGCCGGATCAGGCCCGGTTTTTCCGCGGCACGCCGTTTCGGAGGCCGGATCCGGCCCGGTTTTTCCGCGGCACGCCGTTTCCGGCCCGGTTTTTCCGCGGCACGCCGTTTCGGAGGCCAGATCCGGCCCGGTTTTTCCGCCGCACGCCGTTTCGGAGGCCGGATCCGGCCCGGTTTTTCCGCGGCACGCCATTTCCGGCCCGGTTTTTCCGCGGCACGCCGTTTCGGAGGCTGGATCCGGCCCGGTTTTTCCGCGGCACGCCATTTCCGGCCCGGTTTTTCCGCCGCACGCCGTTTCGGAGGCCGGATCCGGCCCGGTTTTTCCGCGGCACGCCGTTTTGGAGGCCGGATCCGGCCCGGTTTTTCCGCGGCACGCCATTTCCGGCCCGGTTTTGCTGCGGCACGCCGTTTCGGAGGCCGGATCCGGCCCGGTTTTTCCGCGGCACGCCGTTTCGGAGGCCGGATCGGCCCGGTTTTTCCGCGGCACGCCATTTCCGGCCCGGTTTTTCCGCGGCACGCCGTTTCGGAGGCCGGATCCGGCCCGGTTTTTCCGCCGCACGCCGTTTCGGAGGCCGGATTCGGCCCGGTTTTTCCGCCGCACGCCGTTTCGGAGGCCGGATCCGGCCCGGTTTTTTCCGCGGCACGCCGTTTCGGAGGCCGGATCCGGCCCGGTTTTGCCGCGGCACGCCGTTTCGGAGGCCGGATCCGGCCCGGTTTTTCCGCGGCACGCCATTTCCGGCCCGGTTTTTCCGCGGCACGCCGTTTCGGAGGCCGGATCCGGCCCGGTTTTTCCGCGGCACGCCGTTTCCGGCCCGGTTTTTTCCGCGGCACGCCGTTTCGGAGGCCGGATCCGGCCCGGTTTTTCCGCGGCACGCCGTTTCGGAGGCCGGATCCGGCCCGGTTTTTCCGCGGCACGCCGTTTCCGGCCCGGTTTTTCCGCGGCACGCCGTTTCGGAGGCCGGATCCGGCCCGGTTTTTCCACAGCACGCCGTTTTGGAGGCCGGATCCGGCCCGGTTTTTCCGCGGCACGCCATTTCCGGCCCGGTTTTTCCGCGGCACGCCGTTTCGGAGGCCGGATCCGGCACGGTTTTTCCGCGGCACGCCGTTTCGGAGGCCGTTTCCGGCCCGGTTTTTCCGCGGCACGCCGTTTCGGAGGCCGGATCCGGCCCGGTTTTTCCACGGCACGCCGTTTCGGAGGTCGGATCCGGCCCGGTTTTTCCGCGGCACGCCGTTTCGGAGGCCGGATCTGGCCCGGTTTTTCCGCGGCACGCCGTTTCCGGCCCGGTTTTTTCCGCGTCACGCCGTTTCGGAGGCCGGATCTGGCCCGGTTTTATCGCGGCACGCCGTTTCCGGCCCGGTTTTTCCGCCGCACGCCGTTTCGGAGGCCGGATCCGGCCCCGTTTTTCCGCGGCACGCAATTTCCGGCCCGGTTTTTCCGCCGCACGCCGTTTCGGAGGCCGGATCCGGCCCGGTTTTTCCGCGGCACGCCGTTTCGGAGGCCGGATCCGGCCCGGTTTTTCCGCGGCACGCCATTTCCGGCCCGGTTTTTCCGCGGCACGCCGTTTCGGAGGCCGGATCCGGCCCTGTTTTTCCGCGGCACGCCGTTTCGGAGGCCGGATCCGGCCCGGTTTTTCCGCGGCACGCCGTTTCGGAGGCCGGATCCGGCCCGGTTTTGCCGCGGCACGCCCTTTCGGAGGCCGGATCCGGCCCGGTTTTTCCGCGGCACGCCGTTTTGGAGGCCGGATCCGGCCCGGTTTTTCCACGGCACGCCATTTCCGGCCCGGTTTTTCCGCGGCACGCCGTTTCCGGCCCGGTTTTTCCACCGCACGCCGTTTTGGAGGCCGGATCCGGCCCGGTTTTTCCGCGGCACGCCGTTTCGGAGGCCGGATCCGGCCCGGTTTTTCCGCGGCACGCCGTTTCGGAGGCCGGATCAGGCCCGGTTTTTCCGCGGCACGCCGTTTCGGAGGCCGGATCCGGCCCGGTTTTTCCGCGGCACGCCGTTTCCGGCCCGGTTTTTCCGCGGCACGCCGTTTCGGAGGCCAGATCCGGCCCGGTTTTTCCGCCGCACGCCGTTTCGGAGGCCGGATCCGGCCCGGTTTTTCCACGGCACGCCGTTTCGGAGGCCGGATCCGGCCCGGTTTTTCCGCGGCACGCCCTTTCGGAGGCCGGATCCGGCCCGGTTTTTCCGCGGCACGCCGTTTCGGAGGCCGGATCCGGCCCGGTTTTTCCGCGGCACGCCATTTCCGGCCCGGTTTTTCCGCGGCACGCCGTTTCGGAGGCCGGATCCGGCCCGGTTTTTCCGCGGCACGCCATTTCCGGCCCGGTTTTTCCGCGGCACGCCGTTTCGGAGGCCGGATCCGGCCCGGTTTTTCCGCGGCACGCCGTTTCGGAGGCCGGATCCGGCCCGGTTTTTCCGCGGCACGCCATTTCCGGCCCGGTTTTTCCGCGGCACGCCGTTTCGGAGGCCAGATCCGGCCCGGTTTTTCCACCGCACGCCGTTTCGGAGGCCGGATCCGGCCCGATTTTTCCGCCGCACGCCGTTTCGGAGGCCGGATTCGGCCCGGTTTTTCCGCGGCACGCCGTTTCGGAGGCCGGATCCGGCCCGGTTTTTCCGCGGCACGCCGTTTCGGAGGCCGGATCCGGCCCGGTTTTGCCGCGGCACGCCGTTTCGGAGGCCGGATCCGGCCCGGTTTTTCCGCGGCACGCCGTTTCGGAGGCCGGATCCGGCCCGGTTTTTCTGCGGCACGCCGTTTCGGAGGCCGGATCCGGCCCGGTTTTTCCGCGGCACGCCATTTCCGGCCCGGTTTTTCCGCGGCACGCCGTTTCGGAGGCCGGATCCGGCCCGGTTTTTCCGCGGCACGCCGTTTCCGGCCCGGTTTTTCCGCGGCACGCCGTTTCGGAGGCCGGATCCGGCCCGGTTTTTCCACGGCACGCCGTTTTGGAGGCCGGATCCGGCCCGGTTTTACCGCGGCACGCCATTTCCGGCCCGGTTTTTCCGCGGCACGCCGTTTCGGAGGCCGGATCCGGCCCGGTTTTTCCGCCGCACGCCGTTTCGGAGGCCGGATCCGGCCCGGTTTTTCCACGGCACGCCGTTTCGGAGGCCGGATCCGGCCCGGTTTTTCCGCGGCACGCCCTTTCGGAGGCCGGATCCGGCCCGGTTTTTCCGCGGCACGCCGTTTCGGAGGCCGGATCCGGCCCGGTTTTTCCGCGGCACGCCATTTCCGGCCCGGTTTTTCCGCGGCACGCCGTTTCGGAGGCCGGATCCGGCCCGGTTTTTCCGCGGCACGCCATTTCCGGCCCGGTTTTTTCCGCCGCACGCCGTTTCGGAGGCCGGATCCGGCCCGGTTTTTCCGCGGCACGCCGTTTTGGAGGCCGGATCCGGCCCGGTTTTTCCGCGGCACGCCATTTCCGGCCCGGTTTTTCCGCGGCACGCCGTTTCGGAGGCCGGATCCGGCCCGGTTTTTCCGCGGCACGCCGTTTCGGAGGCCGGATCCGGCCCGGTTTTTCCGCGGCACGCCGTTTCGGAGGCCGGATCCGGCCCGGTTTTTCCGCGGCACGCCATTTCCGGCCCGGTTTTTCCGCGGCACGCCGTTTCGGAGGCCAGATCCGGCCCGGTTTTTCCACCGCACGCCGTTTCGGAGGCCGGATCCGGCCCGATTTTTCCGCCGCACGCCGTTTCGGAGGCCGGATTCGGCCCGGTTTTTCCGCCGCACGCCGTTTCGGAGGCCGGATCCGGCCCGGTTTTTCCGCGGCACGCCGTTTCGGAGGCCGGATCCGGCCCGGTTTTGCCGCGGCACGCCGTTTCGGAGGCCGGATCCGGCCCGGTTTTTCTGCGGCACGCCGTTTCGGAGGCCGGATCCGGCCCGGTTTTTCCGCGGCACGCCATTTCCGGCCCGGTTTTTCCGCGGCACGCCGTTTCGGAGGCCGGATCCGGCCCGGTTTTTCCGCGGCACGCCGTTTCCGGCCCGGTTTTTCCGCGGCACGCCGTTTCGGAGGCCGGATCCGGCCCGGTTTTTCCGCGGCACGCCGTTTCGGAGGCCGGATCCGGCCCGGTTTTTCCGCGGCACGCCGTTTCCGGCCCGGTTTTTCCGCGGCACGCCGTTTCGGAGGCCGGATCCGGCCCGGTTTTTCCACGGCACGCCGTTTTGGAGGCCGGATCCGGCCCGGTTTTTCCGCGGCACGCCATTTCCGGCCCGGTTTTTCCGCGGCACGCCGTTTCGGAGGCCGGATCCGGCACGGTTTTTCCGCGGCACGCCGTTTCGGAGGCCGTTTCCGGCCCGGTTTTTCCGCGGCACGCCGTTTCGGAGGCCGGATCCGGCCCGGTTTTTCCACGGCACGCCGTTTCGGAGGCCGGATCCGGCCCGGTTTTTCCGCGGCACGCCGTTTCGGAGGCCGGATCCGGCCCGGTTTTTCCGCGGCACGCCGTTTCCGGCCCGGTTTTTCCGCGGCACGCCCTTTCGGAGGCCGGATCTGGCCCGGTTTTATCGCGGCACGCCGTTTCCGGCCCGGTTTTTCCGCCGCACGCCGTTTCGGAGGCCGGATCCGGCCCGGTTTTTCCGCGGCACGCAATTTCCGGCCCGGTTTTTCCGCCGCACGCCGTTTCGGAGGCCGGATCCGGCCCGGTTTTTCCGCGGCACGCCGTTTCGGAGGCCGGATCCGGCCCGGTTTTTCCGCGGCACGCCATTTCCGGCCCGGTTTTTCCGCGGCACGCCGTTTCGGAGGCCGGATCCGGCCCTGTTTTTCCGCGGCACGCCGTTTCGGAGGCCGGATCCGGCCCGGTTTTGCCGCGGCACGCCCTTTCGGAGGCCGGATCCGGCCCGGTTTTTCCGCGGCACGCCGTTTCGGAGGCCGGATCCGGCCCGGTTTTTCCGCGGCACGCCGTTTCCGGCCCGGTTTTTCCGCCGCACGCCGTTTCGGAGGCCGGATCCGGCCCGGTTTTTCCGCGTCACGCCGTTTTGGAGGCCGGATCCGGCCCGGTTTTTCCGCGGCACGCCATTTCCGGCCCGGTTTTTCCGCGGCACGCCGTTTCGGAGGCCGGATCCGGCCCGGTTTTGCCGCGGCACGCCGTTTCGGAGGCCGGATCCGGCCAAGTTTTTCCGCGGCACGCCGTTTCGGAGGCCGGATCCGGCCCGGTTTTTCCGCGGCACGCCGTTTCGGAGGCCGGATCCGGCCCGGTTTTTCCGCGGCACGCCGTTTCTGGCCCGGTTTTTCCGCGGCACGCCGTTTCGGAGGTCGGATCCGGCCCGGTTTTTCCACCGCACGCCGTTTCGGAGGCCGGATCCGGCCCGGTTTTTCCGCCGCACGCCGTTTCGGAGGCCGGATCCGGTCCGGTTTTTCCGCCGCACGCCGTTTCGGAGGCCGGATCCGGCCCGGTTTTTCCGCGGCACGCCGTTTCCGGCCCGGTTTTGCCGCGGCACGCCGTTTCGGAGGCCGGATCCGGCCCGGTTTTTCCGCGGCACGCCGTTTCGGAGGCCGGATCCGGCCCGGTTTTTCCGCCGCACGCCGTTTCCGGCCCGGTTTTTCCGCGGCACGCCGTTTCGGAGGCCGGATCCGGCCCGGTTTTTCCGCCGCACGCCGTTTCGGAGGCGGGATCCGGCCCGGTTTTTCCGCGGCACGCCGTTTCGGAGGCCGGATTCGGCCCGGTTTTTCCGCCGCACGCCGTTTCGGAGGCCGGATCCGGCCCGGTTTTTCCGCGGCACGCCGTTTCGGAGGCCGGATCCGGCCCGGTTTTGCCGCGGCACGCCGTTTCGGAGGCCGGATCCGGCCCGGTTTTTCCGCGGCACGCCGTTTCGGAGGCCGGATCCGGCCCGGTTTTGCCGCGGCACGCCGTTTCGGAGGCCGGATCCGGCCCGGTTTTTCCGCGGCACGCCATTTCCGGCCCGGTTTTTCCGCGGCACGCCGTTTCGGAGGCCGGATCCGGCCCGGTTTTTCCGCGGCACGCCGTTTCCGGCCCGGTTTTTCCGCGGCACGCCGTTTCGGAGGCCGGATCCGGCCCGGTTTTTCCGCGGCACGCCGTTTCGGAGGCCGGATCCGGCCCGGTTTTTCCGCGGCACGCCGTTTCCGGCCCGGTTTTTCCGCGGCACGCCGTTTCGGAGGCCGGATCCGGCCCGGTTTTTCCACGGCACGCCGTTTTGGAGGCCGGATCCGGCCCGGTTTTTCCGCGGCACGCCATTTCCGGCCCGGTTTTTCCGCGGCACGCCGTTTCGGAGGCCGGATCCGGCACGGTTTTTCCGCGGCACGCCGTTTCGGAGGCCGGATCCGGCCCGGTTTTTCCACGGCACGCCGTTTCGGAGGCCGGATCCGGCCCGGTTTTTCCGCGGCACGCCGTTTCGGAGGCCGGATCCGGCCCGGTTTTTCCGCGGCACGCCGTTTCCGGCCCGGTTTTTCCGCGTCACGCCGTTTCGGAGGCCGGATCCGGCCCGGTTTTATCGCGGCACGCCGTTTCCGGCCCGGTTTTTCCGCGGCACGCCGTTTCGGAGGCCGGATCCGGCCCGGTTTTTCCGCGGCACGCAATTTCCGGCCCGGTTTTTCCGCCGCACGCCGTTTCGGAGGCCGGATCCGGCCCGGTTTTTCCGCGGCACGCCGTTTCGGAGGCCGGATCCGGCCCGGTTTTTCCGCGGCACGCCATTTCCGGCCCGGTTTTTCCGCGGCACGCCGTTTCGGAGGCCGGATCCGGCCCTGTTTTTCCGCGGCACGCCGTTTCGGAGGCCGGATCCGGCCCGGTTTTTTCCGCGGCACGCCGTTTCGGAGGCCGGATCCGGCCCGGTTTTGCCGCGGCACGCCCTTTCGGAGGCCGGATCCGGCCCGGTTTTTCCGCGGCACGCCGTTTTGGAGGCCGGATCCGGCCAGGTTTTTCCACGGCACGCCATTTCCGGCCCGGTTTTTCCGCGGCACGCCGTTTCGGAGGCCGGATCCGGCCCGGTTTTTCCGCGGCACGCCATTTTGGAGGCTGGATCCGGCCCGGTTTTTCCGCGGCACGCCGTTTCGGAGGCCGGATCCGGCCTGGTTTTTCCACCGCACGCCGTTTCGGAGGCCGGATCCGGCCCGGTTTTTCCGCCGCACGCCCATTCGGAGGCCGGATCCGGCCCGGTTTTTCCGCGGCACGCCATTTCCGGCCCGGTTTTTCCGCGGCACGCCGTTTCCGGCCCGGTTTTTCCACCGCACGCCGTTTTGGAGGCCGGATCCGGCCCGGTTTTTCCGCGGCACGCCGTTTCGGAGGCCGGATCCGGCCCGGTTTTTCCGCGGCACGCCGTTTCGGAGGCCGGATCAGGCCCGGTTTTTCCGCGGCACGCCGTTTCGGAGGCCGGATCCGGCCCAGTTTTTCCGCGGCACGCCGTTTCCGGCCCAGTTTTTCCGCGGCACGCCGTTTCGGAGGCCAGATCCGGCCCGGTTTTTCCGCCGCACGCCGTTTCGGAGGCCGGATCCGGCCCGGTTTTTCCACGGCACGCCGTTTCGGAGGCCGGATCCGGCCCGGTTTTTCCGCGGCACGCCCTTTCGGAGGCCGGATCCGGCCCGGTTTTTCCGCGGCACGCCGTTTCGGAGGCCGGATCCGGCCCGGTTTTTCCGCGGCACGCCATTTCCGGCCCGGTTTTTCCGCGGCACGCCGTTTCGGAGGCCGGATCCGGCCCGGTTTTTCCGCGGCACGCCATTTCCGGCCCGGTTTTTCCGCCGCACGCCGTTTCGGAGGCCGGATCCGGCCCGGTTTTTCCGCGGCACGCCGTTTTGGAGGCCGGATCCGGCCCGGTTTTTCCGCGGCACGCCATTTCCGGCCCGGTTTTTCCGCGGCACGCCGTTTCGGAGGCCGGATCCGGCCCGGTTTTTCCGCGGCACGCCGTTTCGGAGGCCGGATCCGTCCCGGTTTTTCCACCGCACGCCGTTTCGGAGGCCGGATCCGGCCCGATTTTTCCGCCGCACGCCGTTTCGGAGGCCGGATTCGGCCCAGTTTTTCCGCCGCACGCCGTTTCGGAGGCCGGATCCGGCCCGGTTTTTCCGCGGCACGCCGTTTCGGAGGCCGGATCCGGCCCGGTTTTGCCGCGGCACGCCGTTTCGGAGGCCGCATCCGGCCCGGTTTTTCCGCGGCACGCCGTTTCGGAGGCCGGATCCGGCCCGGTTTTTCTGCGGCACGCCGTTTCGGAGGCGGGATCCGGCCCGGTTTTTCCGCGGCAAGCCATTTCCGGCCCGGTTTTTCCGCGGCACGCCGTTTCGGAGGCCGGATCCGGCCCAGTTTTTCCGCGGCACGCCGTTTCCGGCCCGGTTTTTCCGCGGCATGCCGTTTCGGAGGTCGGATCCGGCCCGGTTTTTCCGCGGCACGCCGTTTCGGAGGCCGGATCCGGCACGGTTTTTCCGCGGCACGCCGTTTCCGGCCCGGTTTTTCCGCGGCACGCCGTTTCGGAGGCCGGATCCGGCCCGGTTTTTCCACGGCACGCCGTTTTGGAGGCCGGATCCGGCCCGGTTTTTCCGCGGCACGCCATTTCCGGCCCGGTTTTTCCGCGGCACGCCGTTTCGGAGGCCGGATCCGGCACGGTTTTTCCGCGGCACGCCGTTTCGGAGGCCGTTTCCGGCCCGGTTTTTCCGCGGCACGACGTTTCGGAGGCCGGATCCGGCCCGGTTTTTCCACGGCACGCCGTTTCGGAGGCCGGATCCGGCCCGGTTTTTCCGCGGCACGCCGTTTCGGAGGCCGGATCCGGCCCGGTTTTTCCGCGGCACGCCGTTTCCGGCCCGGTTTTTTCCGCGTCACGCCGTTTCGGAGGCCGGATCTGGCCCGGTTTTATCGCGGCACGCCGTTTCCGGCCCGGTTTTTTCCGCCGCACGCCGTTTCGGAGGCCGGATCCGGCCCGGTTTTTCCGCGGCACGCAATTTCCGGCCCGGTTTTTCCGCCGCACGCCGTTTCGGAGGCCGGATCCGGCCCGGTTTTTCCGCGGCACGCCGTTTCGGAGGCCGGATCCGGCCCGGTTTTTCCGCGGCACGCCATTTCCGGCCCGGTTTTTCCGCGGCACGCCGTTTCGGAGGCCGGATCCGGCCCTGTTTTTCCGCGGCACGCCGTTTCGGATGCCGGATCCGGCCCGGTTTTTCCGCGGCACGCCGTTTTGGAGGCCGGATCCGGCCCGGTTTTGCCGCGGCACGCCCTTTCGGAGGCCGGATCCGGCCCGGTTTTTCCGCGGCACGCCGTTTCGGAGGCCGGATCCGGCCCGGTTTTTCCGCGGCACGCCATTTCCGGCCCGGTTTTTTCCGCCGCACGCCGTTTCGGAGGCCGGATCCGGCCCGGTTTTTCCGCGGCACGCCGTTTTGGAGGCCGGATCCGGCCCGGTTTTTCCGCGGCACGCCATTTCCGGCCTGGTTTTTCCGCGGCACGCTGTTTCGGAGGCCGGATCCGGCCCGGTTTTTCCGCGGCACGCCGTTTTGGAGGCCGGATCCGGCCCGGTTTTTCCGCGGCACGCCGTTTCGGAGGCCGGATCCGGCCCGGTTTTTCCGCGGCACGCCGTTTCGGAGGCCGGATCCGGCCCGGTTTTTCCGCGGCACGCCGTTTCGGAGGCCGGATCCGGCCCGGTTTTTCCGCGGCACGCCGTTTCGGAGGCCGGATCCGGCCCGGTTTTTCTGCGGCACGCCGTTTCGGAGGCCGGATCCGGCCCGGTTTTTCCGCGGCACGCCGTTTCGGAGGCCGGATCCGGCCCGGTTTTTCCGCGGCACGCCGTTTCCGGCCCGGTTTTTCCGCGGCACGCCGTTTCGGAGGCCGGATCCGGCCCGGTTTTTCCGCGGCACGCCGTTTCGGAGGCCGGATCCGGCCCGGTTTTTCCGCGGCACGCCGTTTCCGGCCCGGTTTTTCCGCGGCACGCCGTTTCGGAGGCCGGATCCGGCCCGGTTTTTCCAAGGCACGCCGTTTTGGAGGCCGGATCCGGCCCGGTTTTTCCGCGGCACGCCATTTCCGGCCCGGTTTTTTTCCGCGGCACGCCGTTTCGGAGGCCGGATCCGGCACGGTTTTTTCCGCGGCACGCCGTTTCGGAGGCCGTTTCCGGCCCGGTTTTTCCGCGGCACGCCGTTTCGGAGGCCGGATCCGGCCCGGTTTTTCCACGGCACGCCGTTTCGGAGGCCGGATCCGGCCCGGTTTTTCCGCGGCACGCCGTTTCGGAGGCCGGATCCGGCCCGGTTTTTCCGCGGCACGCCGTTTCCGGCCCGGTTTTTCCGCGGCACGCCGTTTCGGAGGCCGGATCTGGCCCGGTTTTATCGCGGCACGCCGTTTCCGGCCCGGTTTTTCCGCCGCACGCCGTTTCGGAGGCCGGATCCGGCCCGGTTTTTCCGCGGCACGCAATTTCCGGCCCGGTTTTTCCGCCGCACGCCGTTTCGGAGGCCGGATCTGGCCCGGTTTTTCCGCGGCACGCCGTTTCGGAGGCCGGATCCGGCCCGGTTTTTCCGCGGCACGCCATTTCCGGCCCGGTTTTTCCGCGGCACGCCGTTTCGGAGGCCGGATCCGGCCCTGTTTTTCCGCGGCACGCCGTTTCGGAGGCCGGATCCGGCCCGGTTTTTCCGCGGCACGCCGTTTCGGAGGCCGGATCCGGCCCGGTTTTGCCGCGGCACGCCCTTTCGGAGGCCGGATCCGGCCCGGTTTTTCCGCGGCACGCCGTTTCGGAGGCCGGATCCGGCCCGGTTTTTCCGCGGCACGCCATTTCCGGCCCGGTTTTTCCGCCGCACGCCGTTTCGGAGGCCGGATCCGGCCCGGTTTTTCCGCGGCACGCCGTTTTGGAGGCCGGATCCGGCCCGGTTTTTCCGCGGCACGCCATTTCCGGCCCGGTTTTTCCGCGGCACGCTGTTTCGGAGGCCGGATCCGGCCCGGTTTTTCCGCGGCACGCCGTTTTGGAGGCCGGATCCGGCCCGGTTTTTCCGCGGCACGCCGTTTCGGAGGCCGGATCCGGCCCGGTTTTTCCGCGGCACGCCGTTTCAGAGGCCGGATCCGGCCCGGTTTTTCCGCGGCACGCCGTTTCGGAGGCCGGATCCGGCCCGGTTTTTTCCGCGGCACGCCGTTTCCGGCCCGGTTTTTCCGCGGCACGCCGTTTCGGAGGCCGGATCCGGCCCGGTTTTGCCGCGGCACGCCATTTCCGGCCCGGTTTTTCCGCGGTACGCCGTTTCGGAGGCCGGATCCGGCACGGTTTTTCCGCGGCATGCCGTTTCGGAGGCCGGATCCGGCCCGGTTTTTCCGCGGCACGCCATTTCCGGCCCGGTTTTTCCGCGGCACGCCGTTTCGGAGGCCGGATCCGGCCCGGTTTTTCCGCGGCACGCCGTTTCGGAGGCCGGATCCGGCCCGGTTTTTCCGCGGCACGCCCTTTCGGAGGCCGGATCCGGCCCGGTTTTTCCGCGGCACGCCGTTTCCGGCCCGGTTTTTCCGCGGCACGCCGTTTTGGAGGCCGGATCCGGCCCGGTTTTTCCGCGGCACGCCATTTCCGGCCCGGTTTTTTCCGCCGCACGCCGTTTCGGAGGCCGGATCCGGCACGGTTTTTTCCGCGGCACGCCGTTTCGGAGGCCGTTTCCGGCCCGGTTTTTCCGCGGCACGACGTTTCGGAGGCCGGATCCGGCCCGGTTTTTCCACGGCACGCCGTTTCGGAGGCCGGATCCGGCCCGGTTTTTCCGCGGCACGCCGTTTCGGAGGCCGGATCCGGCCCGGTTTTTCCGCGGCACGCCGTTTCCGGCCCGGTTTTTCCGCGTCACGCCGTTTCGGAGGCCGGATCTGGCCCGGTTTTATCGCGGCACGCCGTTTCCGGCCCGGTTTTTCCGCCGCACGCCGTTTCGGAGGCCGGATCCGGCCCGGTTTTTTCCGCGGCACGCAATTTCCGGCCCGGTTTTTCCGCCGCACGCCGTTTCGGAGGCCGGATCCGGCCCGGTTTTTCCGCGGCACGCCGTTTCGGAGGCCGGATCCGGCCCGGTTTTTCCGCGGCACGCCATTTCCGGCCCGGTTTTTCCGCGGCACGCCGTTTCGGAGGCCGGATCCGGCCCTGTTTTTCCGCGGCACGCCGTTTCGGATGCCGGATCCGGCCCGGTTTTTCCGCGGCACGCCGTTTTGGAGGCCGGATCCGGCCCGGTTTTGCCGCGGCACGCCCTTTCGGAGGCCGGATCCGGCCCGGTTTTTCCGCGGCACGCCGTTTCGGAGGCCGGATCCGGCCCGGTTTTTCCGCGGCACGCCATTTCCGGCCCGGTTTTTTCCGCCGCACGCCGTTTCGGAGGCCGGATCCGGCCCGGTTTTTCCGCGGCACGCCGTTTTGGAGGCCGGATCCGGCCCGGTTTTTCCGCGGCACGCCATTTCCGGCCTGGTTTTTCCGCGGCACGCTGTTTCGGAGGCCGGATCCGGCCCGGTTTTTCCGCGGCACGCCGTTTTGGAGGCCGGATCCGGCCCGGTTTTTCCGCGGCACGCCGTTTCGGAGGCCGGATCCGGCCCGGTTTTTCCGCGGCACGCCGTTTCGGAGGCCGGATCCGGCCCGGTTTTTCCGCGGCACGCCGTTTCGGAGGCCGGATCCGGCCCGGTTTTTCCGCGGCACGCCGTTTCGGAGGCCGGATCCGGCCCGGTTTTTCTGCGGCACGCCGTTTCGGAGGCCGGATCCGGCCCGGTTTTTCCGCGGCACGCCGTTTCGGAGGCCGGATCCGGCCCGGTTTTTCCGCGGCACGCCGTTTCCGGCCCGGTTTTTCCGCGGCACGCCGTTTCGGAGGCCGGATCCGGCCCTGTTTTTCCGCGGCACGCCGTTTCGGATGCCGGATCCGGCCCGGTTTTTCCGCGGCACGCCGTTTCCGGCCCGGTTTTTCCGCGGCACGCCGTTTCGGAGGCCGGATCCGGCCCGGTTTTTCCAAGGCACGCCGTTTTGGAGGCCGGATCCGGCCCGGTTTTTCCGCGGCACGCCATTTCCGGCCCGGTTTTTCCGCGGCACGCCGTTTCGGAGGCCGGATCCGGCACGGTTTTTCCGCGGCACGCCGTTTCGGAGGCCGTTTCCGGCCCGGTTTTTCCGCGGCACGCCGTTTCGGAGGCCGGATCCGGCCCGGTTTTTCCACGGCACGCCGTTTCGGAGGCCGGATCCGGCCCGGTTTTTCCGCGGCACGCCGTTTCGGAGGCCGGATCCGGCCCGGTTTTTCCGCGGCACGCCGTTTCCGGCCCGGTTTTTCCGCGTCACGCCGTTTCGGAGGCCGGATCTGGCCCGGTTTTATCGCGGCACGCCGTTTCCGGCCCGGTTTTTTCCGCCGCACGCCGTTTCGGAGGCCGGATCCGGCCCGGTTTTTCCGCGGCACGCAATTTCCGGCCCGGTTTTTCCGCCGCACGCCGTTTCGGAGGCCGGATCTGGCCCGGTTTTTCCGCGGCACGCCGTTTCGGAGGCCGGATCCGGCCCGGTTTTTCCGCGGCACGCCATTTCCGGCCCGGTTTTTCCGCGGCACGCCGTTTCGGAGGCCGGATCCGGCCCTGTTTTTCCGCGGCACGCCGTTTCGGAGGCCGGATCCGGCCCGGTTTTTCCGCGGCACGCCGTTTCGGAGGCTGGATCCGGCCCGGTTTTTCCGCGGCACGCCCTTTCGGAGGCCGGATCCGGCCCGGTTTTTCCGCGGCACGCCGTTTCGGAGGCCGGATCCGGCCCGGTTTTTCCGCGGCACGCCATTTCCGGCCCGGTTTTTCCGCCGCACGCCGTTTCGGAGGCCGGATCCGGCCCGGTTTTTCCGCGGCACGCCGTTTTGGAGGCCGGATCCGGCCCGGTTTTTCCGCGGCACGCCATTTCCGGCCCGGTTTTTCCGCGGCACGCTGTTTCGGAGGCCGGATCCGGCCCGGTTTTTCCGCGGCACGCCGTTTTGGAGGCCGGATCCGGCCCGGTTTTTCCGCGGCACGCCGTTTCGGAGGCCGGATCCGGCCCGGTTTTTCCGCGGCACGCCGTTTCAGAGGCCGGATCCGGCCCGGTTTTTCCGCGGCACGCCGTTTCGGAGGCCGGATCCGGCCCGGTTTTTCCGCGGCACGCCGTTTCCGGCCCGGTTTTTCCGCGGCACGCCGTTTCGGAGGCCGGATCCGGCCCGGTTTTGCCGCGGCACGCCATTTCCGGCCCGGTTTTTTCCGCGGTACGCCGTTTCGGAGGCCGGATCCGGCACGGTTTTTCCGCGGCATGCCGTTTCGGAGGCCGGATCCGGCCCGGTTTTTCCGCGGCACGCCATTTCCGGCCCGGTTTTTCCGCGGCACGCCGTTTCGGAGGCCGGATCCGGCCCGGTTTTTCCGCGGCACGCCCTTTCGGAGGCCGGATCCGGCCCGGTTTTTTCCGCGGCACGCCCTTTCGGAGGCCGGATCCGGCCCGGTTTTTCCGCGGCACGCCGTTTCCGGCCCGGTTTTTCCGCGGCACGCCGTTTCGGAGGCCGGATCCGGCCCGGTTTTTCCACCGCACGCCGTTTCGGAGGCCGGATCCGGCCCGGTTTTTCCGCCGCACGCCGTTTCGGAGGCCGGATCTGGCCCAGTTTTTCTGCGGCACGCCGTTTCGGAGGCCGGATCCGGCCCGGTTTTTCCGCGGCACGCCATTTCCGGCCCGGTTTTTCCGCGGCACGCCGTTTCGGAGGCCGGATCTGGCCCGGTTTTGCCGCGGCACGCCGTTTCGGAGGCCGGATCCGGCCCGGTTTTTCCGCGGCACGCCATTTCCGGCCCGGTTTTTCCGCGGCACGCCGTTTCGGAGGCCGGATCCGGCCCGGTTTTGCCGCGGCACGCCGTTTCGGAGGCCGGATCCGGCCCGGTTTTTCCGCGGCACGCCGTTTCCGGCCCGGTTTTTCCGCGGCACGCCGTTTCGGAGGCCGGATCCGGCCCGGTTTTTCCGCGGCACGCCGTTTCGGAGGCCGGATCCGGCCCGATTTTTCCGCGGCACGCCATTTCCGGCCCGGTTTTTCCGCGGCACGCCGTTTCGGAGGCCGGATCCGGCCCGGTTTTGCCGCGGCACGCCGTTTCGGAGGCCGGATCCGGCCCAGTTTTTCCGCGGCACGCCGTTTCGGAGGCCGGATCCGGTCCGGTTTTTCCGCCGCACGCCGTTTCGGAGGCCGGATCCGGCCCGGTTTTTCCGCAGCACGCCGTTTCGGAGGCCGGATCCGGCCCGGTTTTTCCGCCGCACGCCGTTTCGGAGGCCGGATCTGGCCCGGTTTTTCCGCGGCACGCCGTTTCGGAGGCCGGATCCGGCCCGGTTTTTCCGCGGCACGCCGTTTCGGAGGCCGGATCCGGCCCGGTTTTTCCGCGGCACGCCATTTCCGGCCCGGTTTTTCCGCGGCACGCCGTTTCGGAGGCCGGATCCGGCCCGGTTTTTCCGCGGCACGCCGTTTCCGGCCCGGTTTTTTCCGCGGCATGCCGTTTCGGAGGCCGGATCCGGCCCGGTTTTGCCGCGGCACGCCGTTTCGGAGGCCGGATCCGGCCCGGTTTTTCCGCGGCACGCCGTTTCGGAGGCCGGATCCGGCCCGGTTTTTCCGCCGCACGCCGTTTCCGGCCCGGTTTTTCCGCGGCACGCCGTTTCGGAGGCCGGATCCGGCCCGGTTTTGCCGCGGCACGCCGTTTCGGAGGCCGGATCCGGCCCGGTTTTTCCGCCGCACGCTGTTTCGGAGGCCGGATCCGGCCCGGTTTTTCCGCCGCACGCCGTTTCGGAGGCGGGATCCGGCCCGGTTTTTCCGCGGCACGCCGTTTCGGAGGCCGGATCTGGCCCGGTTTTTCCGCGGCACGCCGTTTCCGGCCCGGTTTTTCCGCCGCACGCCGTTTCGGAGGTCGGATCCGGCCCGGTTTTTCCGCGGCACGCCATTTCCGGCCCGGTTTTTCCGCGGCACGCCGTTTCCGGCCCGGTTTTTCCGCGGCACGCCGTTTCGGAGGCCGGATCCGGCCCGGGTTTTTCCGCGGCACGCCGTTTCGGAGGCCGGATCCGGCCCGGTTTTTCCGCGGCACGCCGTTTCCGGCGCGGTTTTTCCGCGGCACGCCGTTTCGGAGGCCGGATCCGGCCCGGTTTATCCGCCGCACGCCGTTTCGGAGGCCGGATCCGGCCCGGTTTTTCCGCAGCACGCCGTTTCGGAGGCCGGATCCGGCCCAGTTTTTCCGCGGCACGCCGTTTCGGAGGCCGGATCCGGCCCGGTTTTTCCACGGCACGCCGTTTCGGAGGCCGGATCCGGCCCGGTTTTTCCGCGGCACGCCATTTCCGGCCCGGTTTTGCCGCGGCACGCCGTTTCGGAGGCCGGATCCGGCCCCGGTTTTTTCCGCGGCACGCCGTTCGGAGGCCGGATCCGCCCCGGTTTTTCCGCGGCACGCCGTTTCCGGCCCGGTTTTTCCGCGGCACGCCGTTTCGGAGGCCGCCATTTCCGGCCCGGTTTTTCCGCGGCACGCCGTTTCGGAGGCCGGATCCGGCCCGGTTTTTCCGCGGCATGCCGTTTCCGGCCCGGTTTTTCCGCGGCACGCCGTTTCAGAGGCCGGATCCGGCCTGGTTTTTCCACCGCACGCCATTTCGGAGGCCAGATCCGGCCCGGTTTTTCCGCGGCACGCCGTTTCCGGCCCGGGTTTTCCGCGGCACGCCGTTTCCTGCCCGGTTTTTCCGCGGCACGCCGTTTCGGAGGCCGGATCCGGCCCGGTTTTTCCGCGGCACGCCGTTTCGGAGGCCGGATACCGGCCCGGTTTTTCCGCGGCACCGCCGTTTCCGGCCCGGTTTTCCTCGGCACGCCGTTTCGGAGGCCGGATCCGGCCCGGGTTTTTCCACCGCACGCCGTTTCGGAGGCCGGATCCGGCCCGGTTTTTCCGCCGCACGCCGTTTCGGAGGCCGGATTCGGCCCGGTTTTCCGCCGCACGCCCTTTCGAGGCCGGATCCGGCCCGGTTTTTCCGCGGCACGCCGTTTCGGAGGCCGGATCCGGCCCGGTTTTCCGCGGCATGCCGTTTCCGGCCCGGTTTTTCCGCGGCACGCCGTTTCAGAGGCCGGATCCGGCCTGGTTTTTTCCACCGCACGCCGTTTCGGAGGCCGGATCCGGCCCGGTTTTTCCGCGGCACGCCGTTTCCGGCCCGGGTTTTCCGCGGCACGCCGTTTCCTGCCCGGTTTTTCCGCGGCACGCCGTTTCGGAGGCCGGATCCGGCCCGGTTTTTCCGCGGCACGCCGTTTCGGAGGCCGGATCCGGCCCGGTTTTTTCCGCGGCACGCCGTTTCCGGCCCGGTTTTTCCGCGGCACGCCGTTTCGGAGGCCGGATCCGGCCCGGTTTTTCCACCGCACGCCGTTTCGGAGGCCGGATCCGGCCCGGTTTTTCCGGCCGCACGCCGTTTCGGAGGCCGGATTCGGCCCAGTTTTTCCGCCGCACGCCCTTTCGGAGGCCGGATCCGCCCGGTTTTTCCGCGGAACGCCGTTTCGGAGGCGGGATCCGGCCCGGTTTTTCCGCGGCACGCCGTTTCGGAGGCCGGATCCGGCCCCGGTTTTTCCAAGGCACGCCGTTTTGGAGGCCGGATCCGGCCCGGTTTTTCCGCGGCACGCCATTTCCGGCCCGGTTTTTCCGCGGCACGCCGTTTCGGAGGCCGGATCCGGCACGGTTTTTCCGCGGCACGCCGTTTCGGAGGCCGTTTCCGGCCCGGTTTTTCCGCGGCACGCCGTTTCGGAGGCCGGATCCGGCCCGGTTTTTCCACGGCACGCCGTTTCGGAGGCCGGATCCGGCCCGGTTTTTCCGCGGCACGCCGTTTCGGAGGCCGGATCCGGCCCGGTTTTTCCGCGGCACGCCGTTTCCGGCCCGGTTTTTTCCGCGGCACGCCGTTTCGGAGGCCGGATCTGGCCCGGTTTTATCGCGGCACGCCGTTTCCGGCCCGGTTTTTCCGCCGCACGCCGTTTCGGAGGCCGGATCCGGCCCGGTTTTTTCCGCGGCACGCAATTTCCGGCCCCGGTTTTTTCCGCCGCACGCCGTTTCGGAGGCCGGATCTGGCCCGGTTTTTTCCGCGGCACGCCGTTTCGGAGGCCGGATCCGGCCCGGTTTTTCCGCGGCACGCCATTTCCGGCCCGGTTTTTCCGCGGCACGCCGTTTCGGAGGCCGGATCCGGCCCTGTTTTTCCGCGGCACGCCGTTTCGGAGGCCGGATCCGGCCCGGTTTTTCCGCGGCACGCCGTTTCGGAGGCCGGATCCGGCCCGGTTTTGCCGCGGCACGCCCTTTCGGAGGCCGGATCCGGCCCGGTTTTTCCGCGGACGCCGTTTCGGAGGCCGGATCCGGCCCGGTTTTTCCGCGGCACGCCATTTCCGGCCCGGTTTTTTCCGCCGCACGCCGTTTCGGAGGCCGGATCCGGCCCGGTTTTTCCGCGGCACGCCGTTTTGGAGGCCGGATCCGGCCCGGTTTTTCCGCGGCACGCCATTTCCGGCCCGGTTTTTTCCGCGGCACGCTGTTTCGGAGGCCGGATCCGGCCCGGTTTTTCCGCGGCACGCCGTTTTGGAGGCCGGATCCGGCCCGGTTTTTCCGCGGCACGCCGTTTCGGAGGCCGGATCCGGCCCGGTTTTTCCGCGGCACGCCGTTTCGGAGGCCGGATCCGGCCCGGTTTTTTCCGCGGCACGCCGTTTCCGGCCCGGTTTTTCCGCGGCACGCCGTTTCGGAGGCCGGATCCGGCCCGGTTTTGCCGCGGCACGCCATTTCCGGCCCGGTTTTTCCGCGGTACGCCGTTTCGGAGGCCGGATCCGGCACGGTTTTTCCGCGGCATGCCGTTTCGGAGGCCGGATCCGGCCCGGTTTTTCCGCGGCACGCCATTTCCGGCCCGGTTTTTCCGCGGCACGCCGTTTCGGAGGCCGGATCCGGCCCGGTTTTTGCGCGGCACGCCGTTTCGGAGGCCGGATCCGGCCCGGTTTTTTCCGCGGCACGCCCTTTCGGAGGCCGGATCCGGCCCGGTTTTTCCGCGGCACGCCGTTTCCGGCCCGGTTTTTCCGCGGCACGCCCGTTTTGGAGGCCGGATCCGCCCGGTTTTTCCGCGGCACGCCATTTCCGGGCCCGGTTTTTTTCCGCCGCACGCCGTTTCGGAGGCCGGATCCGGCACGGTTTTTCCGCGGCACGCCGTTTCGGAGGCCGTTTCCGGCCCGGTTTTTCCGCGGCACGACGTTTCGGAGGCCGGATCCGGCCCGGTTTTTCCACGGCACGCCGTTTCGGAGGCCGGATCCGGCCCGGTTTTCCGCGGCACGCCGTTTTGGAGGCCGGATCCGGCCCGGTTTTTTCCGCGGCACGCCGTTTCCGGCCCGGTTTTTCCGCGTCACGCCGTTTCGGAGGCCGGATCTGGCCCGGTTTTATCGCGGCACGCCGTTTCCGGCCCGGTTTTTCCGCCGCACGCCGTTTCGGAGGCCGGATCCGGCCCGGTTTTTCCGCGGCACGCAATTTCCGGCCCGGTTTTTCCGCCGCACGCCGTTTCGGAGGCCGGATCCGGCCCGGTTTTTCCGCGGCACGCCGTTTCGGAGGCCGGATCCGGCCCGGTTTTTCCGCGGCACGCCATTTCCGGCCCGGTTTTTCCGCGGCACGCCGTTTCGGAGGCCGGATCCGGCCCTGTTTTTCCGCGGCACGCCGTTTCGGATGCCGGATCCGGCCCGGTTTTTCCGCGGCACGCCGTTTTGGAGGCCGGATCCGGCCCGGTTTTGCCGCGGCACGCCCTTTCGGAGGCCGGATCCGGCCCGGTTTTTCCGCGGCACGCCGTTTCGGAGGCCGGATCCGGCCCGGTTTTTCCGCGGCACGCCATTTCCGGCCCGGTTTTTCCGCCGCACGCCGTTTCGGAGGCCGGATCCGGCCCGGTTTTTCCGCGGCACGCCGTTTTGGAGGCCGGATCCGGCCCGGTTTTTCCGCGGCACGCCATTTCCGGCCTGGTTTTTCCGCGGCACGCTGTTTCGGAGGCCGGATCCGGCCCGGTTTTTCCGCGGCACGCCGTTTTGGAGGCCGGATCCGGCCCGGTTTTTCCGCGGCACGCCGTTTCGGAGGCCGGATCCGGCCCGGTTTTTCCGCGGCACGCCGTTTCGGAGGCCGGATCCGGCCCGGTTTTTCCGCGGCACGCCGTTTCGGAGGCCGGATCCGGCCCGGTTTTTCCGCGGCACGCCGTTTCGGAGGCCGGATCCGGCCCGGTTTTTCTGCGGCACGCCGTTTCGGAGGCCGGATCCGGCCCGGTTTTTCCGCGGCACGCCGTTTCGGAGGCCGGATCCGGCCCGGTTTTTCCGCGGCACGCCGTTTCCGGCCCGGTTTTTCCGCGGCACGCCGTTTCGGAGGCCGGATCCGGCCCGGTTTTTCCGCGGCACGCCGTTTCGGAGGCCGGATCCGGCCCGGTTTTTCCGCGGCACGCCGTTTCCGGCCCGGTTTTTCCGCGGCACGCCGTTTCGGAGGCCGGATCCGGCCCGGTTTTTCCAAGGCACGCCGTTTTGGAGGCCGGATCCGGCCCGGTTTTTCCGCGGCACGCCATTTCCGGCCCGGTTTTTCCGCGGCACGCCGTTTCGGAGGCCGGATCCGGCACGGTTTTTTCCGCGGCACGCCGTTTCGGAGGCCGTTTCCGGCCCGGTTTTTCCGCGGCACGCCGTTTCGGAGGCCGGATCCGGCCCGGTTTTTCCACGGCACGCCGTTTCGGAGGCCGGATCCGGCCCGGTTTTTCCGCGGCACGCCGTTTCGGAGGCCGGATCCGGCCCGGTTTTTCCGCGGCACGCCGTTTCCGGCCCGGTTTTTTCCGCGTCACGCCGTTTCGGAGGCCGGATCTGGCCCGGTTTTATCGCGGCACGCCGTTTCCGGCCCGGTTTTTCCGCCGCACGCCGTTTCGGAGGCCGGATCCGGCCCGGTTTTTCCGCGGCACGCAATTTCCGGCCCGGTTTTTCCGCCGCACGCCGTTTCGGAGGCCGGATCTGGCCCGGTTTTTCCGCGGCACGCCGTTTCGGAGGCCGGATCCGGCCCGGTTTTTCCGCGGCACGCCATTTCCGGCCCGGTTTTTTCCCGCGGCACGCCGTTTCGGAGGCCGGATCCGGCCCTGTTTTTCCGCGGCACGCCGTTTCGGAGGCCGGATCCGGCCCGGTTTTTTCCGCGGCACGCCGTTTCGGAGGCCGGATCCGGCCCGGTTTTGCCGCGGCACGCCCTTTCGGAGGCCGGATCCGGCCCGGTTTTTCCGCGGCACGCCGTTTCGGAGGCCGGATCCGGCCCGGTTTTTCCGCGGCACGCCATTTCCGGCCCGGTTTTTCCGCCGCACGCCGTTTCGGAGGCCGGATCCGGCACGGTTTTTCCGCGGCACGCCGTTTTGGAGGCCGGATCCGGCCCGGTTTTTCCGCGGCACGCCATTTCCGGCCCGGTTTTTCCGCGGCACGCTGTTTCGGAGGCCGGATCCGGCCCGGTTTTTCCGCGGCACGCCGTTTTGGAGGCCGGATCCGGCCCGGTTTTTCCGCGGCACGCCGTTTCGGAGGCCGGATCCGGCCCGGTTTTTCCGCGGCACGCCGTTTCAGAGGCCGGATCCGGCCCGGTTTTTCCGCGGCACGCCGTTTCGGAGGCCGGATCCGGCCCGGTTTTTCCGCGGCACGCCGTTTCCGGCCCGGTTTTTCCGCGGCACGCCGTTTCGGAGGCCGGATCCGGCCCGGTTTTGCCGCGGCACGCCATTTCCGGCCCGGTTTTTTCCGCGGTACGCCGTTTCGGAGGCCGGATCCGGCACGGTTTTTCCGCGGCATGCCGTTTCGGAGGCCGGATCCGGCCCGGTTTTTCCGCGGCACGCCATTTCCGGCCCGGTTTTTCCGCGGCACGCCGTTTCGGAGGCCGGATCCGGCCCGGTTTTTCCGCGGCACGCCGTTTCGGAGGCCGGATCCGGCCCGGTTTTTCCGCGGCACGCCCTTTCGGAGGCCGGATCCGGCCCGGTTTTTCCGCGGCACGCCGTTTCCGGCCCGGTTTTTCCGCGGCACGCCGTTTCGGAGGCCGGATCCGGCCCGGTTTTTCCACCGCACGCCGTTTCGGAGGCCGGATCCGGCCCGGTTTTTCCGCCGCACGCCGTTTCGGAGGCCGGATCTGGCCCAGTTTTTCTGCGGCACGCCGTTTCGGAGGCCGGATCCGGCCCGGTTTTTCCGCGGCACGCCATTTCCGGCCCGGTTTTTCCGCGGCACGCCGTTTCGGAGGCCGGATCTGGCCCGGTTTTGCCGCGGCACGCCGTTTCGGAGGCCGGATCCGGCCCGGTTTTTCCGCGGCACGCCGTTTCCGGCCCGGTTTTTCCGCGGCACGCCGTTTCGGAGGCCGGATCCGGCCCGGTTTTGCCGCGGCACGCCGTTTCGGAGGCCGGATCCGGCCCGGTTTTTCCGCGGCACGCCGTTTCCGGCCCGGTTTTTCCGCGGCACGCCGTTTCGGAGGCCGGATCCGGCCCGGTTTTTCCGCGGCACGCCGTTTCGGAGGCCGGATCCGGCCCGATTTTTCCGCGGCACGCCATTTCCGGCCCGGTTTTTCCGCGGCACGCCGTTTCGGAGGCCGGATCCGGCCCGGTTTTGCCGCGGCACGCCGTTTCGGAGGCCGGATCCGGCCCAGTTTTTCCGCGGCACGCCGTTTCGGAGGCCGGATCCGGCCCGGTTTTTCCGCGGCACGCCGTTTCGGAGGCCGGATCCGGCCCGGTTTTTCCGCGGCACGCCGTTTCTGGCCCGGTTTTTCCGCCGCACGCCGTTTCGGAGGTCGGATCCGGCCCGGTTTTTCCACCGCACGCCGTTTCGGAGGCCGGATCCGGCCCGGTTTTTCCGCCGCACGCCGTTTCGGAGGCCGGATCCGGTCCGGTTTTTCCGCCGCACGCCGTTTCGGAGGCCGGATCCGGCCCGGTTTTTCCGCAGCACGCCGTTTCGGAGGCCGGATCCGGCCCGGTTTTTCCGCCGCACGCCGTTTCGGAGGCCGGATCTGGCCCGGTTTTTCCGCGGCACGCCGTTTCGGAGGCCGGATCCGGCCCGGTTTTTCCGCGGCACGCCGTTTCGGAGGCCGGATCCGGCCCGGTTTTTCCGCGGCACGCCATTTCCGGCCCGGTTTTTCCGCGGCACGCCGTTTCGGAGGCCGGATCCGGCCCGGTTTTTCCGCGGCACGCCGTTTCCGGCCCGGTTTTTCCGCGGCATGCCGTTTCGGAGGCCGGATCCGGCCCGGTTTTGCCGCGGCACGCCGTTTCGGAGGCCGGATCCGGCCCGGTTTTTCCGCGGCACGCCGTTTCGGAGGCCGGATCCGGCCCGGTTTTTCCGCCGCACGCCGTTTCCGGCCCGGTTTTTCCGCGGCACGCCGTTTCGGAGGCCGGATCCGGCCCGGTTTTGCCGCGGCACGCCGTTTCGGAGGCCGGATCCGGCCCGGTTTTTCCGCCGCACGCTGTTTCGGAGGCCGGATCCGGCCCGGTTTTTCCGCCGCACGCCGTTTCGGAGGCGGGATCCGGCCCGGTTTTTCCGCGGCACGCCGTTTCGGAGGCCGGATCTGGCCCGGTTTTTCCGCGGCACGCCGTTTCCGGCCCGGTTTTTCCGCCGCACGCCGTTTCGGAGGTCGGATCCGGCCCGGTTTTTCCGCGGCACGCCATTTCCGGCCCGGTTTTTCCGCGGCACGCCGTTTCCGGCCCGGTTTTTCCGCGGCACGCCGTTTCGGAGGCCGGATCCGGCCCGGTTTTTTCCGCGGCACGCCGTTTCGGAGGCCGGATCCGGCCCGGTTTTTCCGCGGCACGCCGTTTCCGGCGCGGTTTTTCCGCGGCACGCCGTTTCGGAGGCCGGATCCGGCCCGGTTTATCCGCCGCACGCCGTTTCGGAGGCCGGATCCGGCCCGGTTTTTCCGCAGCACGCCGTTTCGGAGGCCGGATCCGGCCCAGTTTTTCCGCGGCACGCCGTTTCGGAGGCCGGATCCGGCCCGGTTTTTCCACGGCACGCCGTTTCGGAGGCCGGATCCGGCCCGGTTTTTCCGCGGCACGCCATTTCCGGCCCGGTTTTGCCGCGGCACGCCGTTTCGGAGGCCGGATCCGGCCCGGTTTTTCCGCGGCACGCCGTTTCGGAGGCCGGATCCGCCCCGGTTTTTCCGCGGCACGCCGTTTCCGGCCCGGTTTTTCCGCGGCACGCCGTTTCGGAGGCCGCCATTTCCGGCCCGGTTTTTCCGCGGCACGCCGTTTCGGAGGCCGGATCCGGCCCGGTTTTTCCGCGGCATGCCGTTTCCGGCCCGGTTTTTCCGCGGCACGCCGTTTCAGAGGCCGGATCCGGCCTGGTTTTTCCACCGCACGCCATTTCGGAGGCCAGATCCGGCCCGGTTTTTCCGCGGCACGCCGTTTCCGGCCCGGGTTTTCCGCGGCACGCCGTTTCCTGCCCGGTTTTTCCGCGGCACGCCGTTTCGGAGGCCGGATCCGGCCCGGTTTTTCCGCGGCACGCCGTTTCGGAGGCCGGATCCGGCCCGGTTTTTCCGCGGCACGCCGTTTCCGGCCCGGTTTTTCCTCGGCACGCCGTTTCGGAGGCCGGATCCGGCCCGGTTTTTCCACCGCACGCCGTTTCGGAGGCCGGATCCGGCCCGGTTTTTCCGCCGCACGCCGTTTCGGAGGCCGGATTCGGCCCGGTTTTTCCGCCGCACGCCCTTTCGGAGGCCGGATCCGGCCCGGTTTTTCCGCGGCACGCCGTTTCGGAGGCCGGATCCGGCCCGGTTTTTCCGCGGCATGCCGTTTCCGGCCCGGTTTTTCCGCGGCACGCCGTTTCAGAGGCCGGATCCGGCCTGGTTTTTCCACCGCACGCCGTTTCGGAGGCCGGATCCGGCCCGGTTTTTCCGCGGCACGCCGTTTCCGGCCCGGGTTTTCCGCGGCACGCCGTTTCCTGCCCGGTTTTTCCGCGGCACGCCGTTTCGGAGGCCGGATCCGGCCCGGTTTTTCCGCGGCACGCCGTTTCGGAGGCCGGATCCGGCCCGGTTTTTCCGCGGCACGCCGTTTCCGGCCCGGTTTTTCCGCGGCACGCCGTTTCGGAGGCCGGATCCGGCCCGGTTTTTCCACCGCACGCCGTTTCGGAGGCCGGATCCGGCCCGGTTTTTCCGCCGCACGCCGTTTCGGAGGCCGGATTCGGCCCAGTTTTTCCGCCGCACGCCCTTTCGGAGGCCGGATCCGGCCCGGTTTTTCCGCGGAACGCCGTTTCGGAGGCGGGATCCGGCCCGGTTTTTCC
>NW_027441103.1:0-31000 GCF_949628215.1 Phalacrocorax aristotelis | reverse complement strand
CCGGATCCGGCCCGGTTTTTCCGCGGCACGCCGTTTCGGAGGCCGGATCCGGCCCGGTTTTCCGCGGCACGCCGTTTCCGGCCCGGTTTTTCCGCGGCCACGCCATTTCGGAGGACCGGATCCGGCCCGGTTTTTCCGCGGCACGCCGTTTCGGAGGCCGGATCTGGGCCCGGTTTTTCCCGCGGCACGCCGTTCGGAGGCCGGATCCGGCCCCCGGTTTTTCCACGGCAAGCCGTTTCCGGCCCGGTTTTTTCCGCGGTACGCCGTTTCCGGCCCCGTTTTTCCGCGGCACGCCGTTTCGGAGGCCGGATCCGGCCTGGTTTTTCCGCGGCACGCCGGTTCTGTCCCGGTTTTTTTCCGCGGCACGCCGTTTCGGAGGCCGGATCCGGCCCGGTTTTTCCGCGGCACGCCGTTTCCGGCCCGGTTTTTCCGCGGCACGCCATTTCGGAGGCCGGATCCGGCCGTTTTTTTCCGCGGCACGCCGTTTCCGGCCCGGTTTTTCCGCGGCACGCCGTTTCGGAGGCCGATCCGGCCCGGTTTTTCGCGGCACGCCGTTTCCGGCCCGGTTTTTCCGCGGCACTCCATTTCGGAGGCCGGATCCGGCCCGGTTTTCCGCGGCACGCCGTTTCGGAGGCCGGATCCGGCCCGGTTTTTCCGCGGCACGCCGTTTCCGGCCCGGTTTTTCCGTGGCACGCCGTTTCCGGCCCGGTTTTTCCGCGGCACGCCATTTCGGAGGCCGGATTGGCCGGTTTTTCCGCGGCACGCGTTTCCGGCCCGGTTTTTCCGCGGCACGCCATTTCGGAGGCCGGATCCGGCCCGGTTTTTCCGCGGCACGCCGTTTCGGAGGCCGGATCTGGCCCGGTTTTTCCGCGGCACGCCGTTTCCGGCCCGGTTTTTCCGTGGCACGCCGTTTCCGGCCCGGTTTTTCCGCGGCACGCCGTTTCGGAGGCCGGATCCGGCCCGGTTTTTCCGCGGCACGCCGTTTCCGGCCCGGTTTTTCCGCGGCACGCCATTTCGGAGGCCGGATCCGGCCCGGTTTTTCCGCGGCACGCCGTTTCGGAGGCCGGATCTGGCCCGGTTTTTCCGCGGCACGCCGTTTTCGGAGGCCGGATCCGGCCCGGTTTTTCCACGGCAAGCCGTTTTCCGGCCCGGTTTTTCCGCGGTACGCCGTTTCCGGCCTGGTTTTTCCGCGGCACGCCGTTTCGGAGGCGGATCCGGCCCGGTTTTTCCGCGGCACGCCGTTTCTGGCCCGGTTTTTCCGCGGCACGCCGTTTCGGAGGCCGGATCCGGCCCTGTTTTTCCGCAGAACGCCGTTTCCGGCCCGGTTTTTCCGCGCACGCCGTTTCCGGCCCGGTTTTTCGCGGCACGCCGTTTCGGAGGCCGGATCCGGCCCGGTTTTTCCGCGGCACGCCGTTTCGGAGGCCGGATCCGGCCCGGTTTTTCCGCGGCACGCCGTTTCGGAGGCCGGATCCGGCCCGGTTTTTCCGCGGCACGCCGTTTCCGGCCCGGTTTTTTCCGCGGCACGCCATTTCGGAGGCCGGATCCTGCCCGGTTTTTCCGCGGCACGCCGTTTCGGCCCGGTTTTTCCGCGGCACGCCGTTTCGGAGGCCGGATCCGGCCCGGTTTTTCCGCGGCACGCCGTTTCGGAGGCCGTGATCCGGCCCGGTTTTTCCGCGGCACGCCGTTTCCGGCCCGGTTTTTCCGCGGCACGCCATTTCGGAGGCCGGATCCTGCCCGGTTTTTTCCGCGGCACGCCGTTTCCGGCCCGGTTTTTCCGCGGCACGCCGTTTCGGAGGCCGGATCCGGCCCGGTTTTTCCGCGGCACGCCGTTTCCGGCCCGGTTTTTCCGCGGCACGCCGTTTCGGAGGCCGGATTCCGGCCCGGTTTTTCCGCGGCACGCCGTTTCGGAGGCCGATCCGGCCCGTTTTTTCCACGACACGCCGTTTCCGGCCCGGTTTTTCCGCGGCCGCCGTTTCGGAGGCCGGATCTGGCCCGGTTTTTCCGCGGCACGCCATTTCGGAGGCCGGATCCGGCCCGGTTTTTCCACGGCAAGCCGTTTCCGGCCGGTTTTTCCGCGGTACGCCGTTTCCGGCCTGGTTTTTTCCGCGGCACGCCGTTTCGGAGGCCGTTTCCGGCCCGGTTTTTTCCGCGGCACGCCGTTTCTGGCCCGGTTTTTCCGCGGCACGCCGTTTGGAGGCCGGAACCGGCCCTGTTTTTCCGCAGCACGCCGTTTCCGGCCCGGTTTTTCCGCGGCACGCCGTTTCGGCCCGGTTTTTCCGCGGTACGCCGTTTCCGGCCCGGTTTTTCCGCGGCACGCCGTTTCGGAGGCCGGATCCGGCCCGGTTTTTCCGCGGCACGCCGTTTCGGAGGCCGGATCCGGCCCGGTTTTTCTGCGGCACCGCCGTTTCGGAGGCCGGATCCGGCCCGGTTTTTCCGCGGCACGCCGTTTCCGGCCCGGTTTTTCCGCGGCACGCCGTTTCGGAGGCCGGATCCGGCCCGGTTTTTCCGCGGCACGCCGTTTCCGGCCGGTTTTCCGCGGCACGCCCGTTTCGGAGGCCGGATCCGGCCCGGTTTTTCCGCGGCACGCCGTTTCCGGCCCGGTTTTTCCGCGGCACGCCATTTCGGAGGCCGGATCCGGCCCGGTTTTTCCGCGGCACGCCGTTTCCGGCCCGGTTTTTCCGCGGCACGCCGTTTCGGAGGCCGGATCCGGCCCGGTTTTTCCGCGGCACGCCGTTTCCGGCCCGGTTTTTCCGCGGCACGCCGTTTCGGAGGCCGGATCCGGCCCGGTTTTTCCGCGGCACGCCGTTTCCGGCCCGGTTTTTCCGCGGCACGCCGTTTCCGGCCCGGTTTTTCCGCGGCACGCCATTTCGGAGGCCGGATCCTGCCCGGTTTTTCCCGCTGCACGCCGTTTCCGGCCCGGTTTTTCAGCGGCACGCCGTTTCGGAGGCGGATCCGGCCCGGTTTTTTCCGCGGCACGCGTTTCCGGCCCGGTTTTTCCGCGGCACGCTGTTTCGGAGGCCGGATCCGGCCCGGTTTTTCCGCGGCACGCCGTTTTCCGGCCCGGTTTTTCCGCGGTACGCCGTTTCCGCCCCGTTTTTCCGTGGCACGCCGTTTCGGAGGCCGGATCGGCCCTGTTTTTCCGCAGAACGCCGTTTCCGGCCGTTTTTCCGCGGCACGCCGTTTCCGGCCCGGTTTTTCCGCGGTACGCCGTTTCCGGCCCGGTTTTTCCGCGGCACGCCGTATCGGAGGCCGATCCGGCCCGGTTTTTCCGCGGCACGCCGTTCTGGCCCGGTTTTTCCACGGCACGCCGTTTCGGAGGCCGGATCCGGCCCGGTTTTTCCGTTGGCACGCCGTTTCCGGCCCGGTTTTTCCGCGGCACGCCGTTTCGGAGGCCGGATCCGGCCGGTTTTTCCGCGGCACGCCGTTTCCGGCCGGTTTTTCCGCGGCACGCCGTTTCCGGCCCGGTTTTTCCACGGCACGCCGTTTCGGAGGCCGGATCCGGCCCGGTTTTTCCGGGCACGCCGTTTCCGGCCCGGTTTTTCCGCGGCACGCCGTTTCGGAGGCCGGATCCGGCCCGGTTTTTCCGCGGCAGCCGTTTCGGAGGCCGGATCCGGCCTGGTTTTACCGCGGCACGCCGTTTCCGGCCCGGTTTTTCCGCGGCACGCCATTTCGGAGGCCGGATCCGGCCCGGTTTTTTCCGCGGCACGCCGTTTCCGGCCCGGTTTTTCCGCGGCACGCCGTTTCGGAGGCCGGATCCGGCCCGGTTTTTCGCGGCATGCCGTTTCCGGCCCGGTTTTTCCGCGGCACGCCGTTTCGGAGGCCGGATCCGGCCCGGTTTTTTTCCGCGGCACGCCGGTTCCGGCCCGGTTTTTCCGCGGCACGACCGTTTCGGAGGCCGGATCCGGCCCGGTTTTTCCGCGGCACGCCGGTTCCGGCCCGGTTTTTCCGCGGCACGCCGTTTCGGAGGCCGGATCCGGCCCAGTTTTTTCCGCGGCACGCCGTTTCCGGCCCGGTTTTTCCGCGGCACGCCGTTTCGGAGGCCGGATCCGGCCCGGTTTTTCCGCGGCACGCTGTTTTCCGGCCTGGTTTTTCCGCGGCACGACCGTTTCGGAGGCCGGATCTGGCCCGGTTTTTTCCGCGGCACGCCGTTTTCGGAGGCCGGATCCGGCCCGGTTTTTCCGCGGTACGCCGTTTCCGGCCCCGTTTTTTCCGCAGCACGCCGCTTTCGGAGGCCTGATCCGGCCCGGTTTTTCCGCGGCACGCCGGTTCTGGCCCGGTTTTTCCGCGGCACGCCGTTTCGGAGGCCGGATCCGGCCCGGTTTTTCCGCGGCACGCCGTTTCCGGCCCGGTTTTTCCGCGGCACGCCGTTTCGGAGGCCGGATCCGGCCCGGTTTTTCCGCGGCACGCCGTTTCGGCCCGGTTTTTCCGCGGCACGCCGTTTCGGAGGCCGGATCCGGACCGTTTTTCCGCGGCACGCCGTTTCAGGCCCGGTTTTTCCGCGGCACGGCGTTTCGGAGGCCGGATCCGGCCCGGTTTTTTCCGCGGCACGCCGTTTCGGAGGCCGGATCCGGCCTGGTTTTTCCGCGGCACGCCGTTTCCGGCCCGGTTTTTCCGCGGCACGCCGTTTCGGAGGCCGGATCCGGCCCGGTTTTTCCGCGGCACGCCGTTTCGGAGGCCGGATCCGGCCCGGTTTTTCCGGCCGTTTCCGGCCCGGTTTTTCCGCGGCACGCCGTTTCGGAGGCCGGATCCGGCCCGGTTTTTCCGCGGCACGCCGTTTCCGGCCCGGTTTTTCCGCGGCACGCCGTTTCGGAGGCCGGATCCTGCCCGGTTTTTCCGCGGCACGCCGTTTCGGAGGCCGGATCCGGCCCGGTTTTTCCGCGGCACGCCGTTTCCGGCCCGGTTTTTCCGCGGCACGCCGTTTCGGAGGCCGGATCCGGCCCGGTTTTTCCGCGGCACGCCGTTTCCGGCCCGGTTTTTCCGCGGCACGCCGTTTCGGAGGCCGGATCCGGCCCGGTTTTTCCGCGGCACGCTGTTTCGGAGGCCGGATCCGGCCCGGTTTTTCCATGGCAAGCCGTTTCCGGCCCGGTTTTTCCGCGGTACGCCGTTTCCGGCCCGGTTTTTCCGCGGCACGCCGTTTCGGAGGCCGGATCCTGCCCGGTTTTTCCGCGGCACGCCGTTTCGGAGGCCGGATCCTGCCCGGTTTTTCCGCGGCACGCCGTTTCCCGCCCGGTTTTTCCGCGGCACGCCGTTTCCGGCCCGGATTTTCCGCGGTACGCCGTTTCCGGCCCGGTTTTTCCGCGGCGATCCGGCCCGGTTTTTCCGCGGCACGCCGTTTCGGAGGCCGGATCCGGCCCGGTTTTTTGCGGCACGCCGTTTCCGGCCCGGTTTTTCCGCGGCACGCCGTTTCCGGCCCGGTTTTTCCGCGGTACGCCTTTTCCGGCCCCGTTTTTCCGCGGCACGCCGTTTCGGAGGCCGGATCCGGCCCTGTTTTTCCGCAGCACGCCGTTTCCGGCCCGGTTTTTCCGCGGCACGCCGTTTCCGGCCCGGTTTTTTCCGCGGTACGCCGTTTCCGGCCTGGTTTTTCCGCGGCACGCCGTTTCGGAGGCCGGATCCGGCCCGGTTTTTCCGCGGCACGCCGTTTCTGGCCCGGGTTTTCCACGGCACGCCGTTTCGGAGGCCGGATCCGCCCGGTTTTTCCGCGGCACGCCGTTTCCGGCCCCGTTTTTCCGCGGCACGCCGTTTCGGAGGCCGGATCCGGCCCGGTTTTTCCGCGGCACGCCGGATCCGGCCCGGTTTTTCCGCGGCACGCCGTTTCCGGCCCGGTTTTTCCGCGGCACGCCGTTTCCGGCCCGGTTTTTCCGCGGCACGCCGTTTCGGAGGCCGGATCCGGCCCGGTTTTTCCGCGGCACGCCGTTTCCGGCCCGGTTTTTCCGCGGCACGCCGTTTCGGAGGCCGGATCCGGCCCGGTTTTTTCCGCGGCACGCCGTTTCCGGCCCGGTTTTTCCGCGGCACGCCGTTTCGGAGGCCGGATCCGGCCCGGTTTTTCCGCGGCACGCTGTTTCCGGCCCGGTTTTTCCGCGGCACGCCGTTTCGGAGGCCGGATCTGGCCCGGTTTTTTCCGCGGCACGCCGTTTCGGAGGCCGGATCCGGCCCGGTTTTTCCACGGCAAGCCGTTTCCGGCCCGGTTTTTCCGCGGCACGCCGGTTCTGGCCCGGTTTTTCCGCGGCACGCCGTTTCGGAGGCCGGATCCGGCCCGGTTTTTTCCGCGGCACGCCGTTTCCGGCCCGGTTTTTCCGCGGCACGCCGTTTCGGAGGCCGGATCCGGCCCGGTTTTTCCGCGGCACGCCGTTTCGGAGGCCGGATCCGGCCCGGTTTTTCCGCGGCACGCCGTTTCCGGCCCGGTTTTTCCGCGGCACGCCGTTTCGGAGGCCGGATCCGGCCCGGTTTTTCCGCGGCACGCCGTTTCGGAGGCCGGATCCGGCCTGGTTTTTCCGCGGCACGCCGTTTCCGGCCCGGGTTTTTCCGCGGCACGCCGTTTCGGAGGCCGGATCCGGCCCGGTTTATCCGCGGCACGCCGTTTCCGGCCCGGTTTTTCCGCGGCACGCCGTTTCGGAGGCCGGATCCGGCCCGGTTTTTCCGCGGCACGCCGTTTCGGAGGCCGGATCCGGCCCGGTTTTTCCGCGGCACGCCGTTTCCGGCCCAGTTTTTCCGCGGCACGCCATTTCGGAGGCCGGATCCGGCCCGGTTTTTCCGCGGCACGCCGTTTTGGAGGCCGGATCCGGCCCGGTTTTTCCGCAGCACGCCGTTTCGGAGGCCGGATCCGGCCCGGTTTTTCCGCGGCACGCCGTTTCCGGCCCGGTTTTTCCGCGGCACGCCGTTTCGGAGGCCGGATCCGGCCCGGTTTTTCCGCGGCACGCCGTTTCGGAGGCCGGATCCGGCCCGGTTTTTCAGCGGCACGCCGTTTCCGGCCCGGTTTTTCCGCGGCACGCCATTTCGGAGGCCGGATCCGGCCCGGTTTTTCCGC
Organism: Phalacrocorax aristotelis; assembly: GCF_949628215.1. Lineage (NCBI taxonomy): Eukaryota > Metazoa > Chordata > Aves > Suliformes > Phalacrocoracidae > Phalacrocorax > Phalacrocorax aristotelis. Next base: position 23,976 of record NW_027441103.1, on the reverse strand, counting down.
GGCACGCCGTTTCGGAGGCCGGATCCGGCCCGGTTTTTCCGCGGCACGCCGTTTCCGGCCCGGTTTTTTCCGCGGCACGCCGTTTCGGAGGCCGGATCCGGCCCGGTTTTTCCGCGGCACGCCGTTTCCGGCCCGGTTTTTCCGCGGCACGCCGTTTCGGAGGCCGGATCCGGGCCCGGTTTTTTCCGCGGCACGCCGTTTCCGGCCCGGTTTTTCCGCGGCACGCCATTTCGGAGGCCGGATCTGGCCCGGTTTTTCCGCGGCACGCCGTTTCGGAGGCCGGATCCGGCCCGGTTTTTCCGCGGCACGCCGTTTCGGAGGCCGGATCCGGCCCAGTTTTTCCGCGGCACGCCGGTTCTGGCCCGGTTTTTCCGCGGCACGCCGTTTCGGAGGCCGGATCCGGCCCTGTTTTTCCGCGGCACGCCGTTTCCGGCCCCGTTTTTCCGCGGCACGCCGTTTCGGAGGCCGGATCCGGCCCGGTTTTTCCGCGGCACGCCCGGATCCGGCCCGGTTTTTCCGCGGCACGCCGTTTCCGGCCCGGTTTTTTCCGCGGCACGCCGTTTCCGGCCCGGTTTTTTCCGCGGCACGCCGTTTCGGAGGCCGGATCCGGCCCGGTTTTTTTTCCGCGGCACGCCGGTTCCGGCCCGGTTTTTTCCGCGGCACGCCGTTTCGGAGGCCGGATCCGGCCCGGTTTTTCCGCGGCACGCCGTTTCCGGCCCGGTTTTTTCCGCGGCACGCCGTTTCGGAGGCCGGATCCGGCCCGGTTTTTCCGCGGCACGCTGTTTCCGGCCCGGTTTTTTCCGCGGCACGCCGTTTCGGAGGCCGGATCTGGCCCGGTTTTTCCGCGGCACGCCGTTTCGGAGGCCGGATCCGGCCCGGTTTTTCCACGGCAAGCCGTTTCCGGCCCGGTTTTTCCGCGGCACGCCGGTTCTGGCCCGGTTTTTTCCGCGGCACGCCGTTTCGGAGGCCGGATCCGGCCCGGTTTTTCCGCGGCACGCCGTTTCCGGCCCGGTTTTTCCGCGGCACGCCCGTTTCGGAGGCCGGATCCGGCCCGGTTTTTTCCGCGGCACGCCGTTTCGGAGGCCGGATCCGGCCCGGTTTTTTCCGCGGCACGCCGTTTCCGGCCCGGTTTTTCCGCGGCACGCCGTTTCGGAGGCCGGATCCGGCCCGGTTTTTCCGCGGCACGCCGTTTCGGAGGCCGGATCCGGCCTGGTTTTTTCCGCGGCACGCCGTTTCCGGCCCGGTTTTTCCGCGGCACGCCGTTTCGGAGGCCGGATCCGGCCCGGTTTATCCGCGGCACGCCGTTTCCGGCCCGGTTTTTTCCGCGGCACGCCGTTTCGGAGGCCGGATCCGGCCCGGTTTTTTCCGCGGCACGCCGTTTCGGAGGCCGGATCCGGCCCGGTTTTTCCGCGGCACGCCGTTTCCGGCCCAGTTTTTTCCGCGGCACGCCATTTCGGAGGCCGGATCCGGCCCGGTTTTTCCGCGGCACGCCGTTTCGGAGGCCGGATCCGGCCCGGTTTTTCCGCAGCACGCCGTTTCGGAGGCCGGATCCGGCCCGGTTTTTCCGCGGCACGCCGTTTCCGGCCCGGTTTTTTCCGCGGCACGCCGTTTCGGAGGCCGGATCCGGCCCGGTTTTTCCGCGGCACGCCGTTTCGGAGGCCGGATCCGGCCCGGTTTTTCAGCGGCACGCCGTTTCCGGCCCGGTTTTTCCGCGGCACGCCATTTCGGAGGCCGGATCCGGCCCGGTTTTTCCGCGGCACGCCGTTTCGGAGGCCGGATCCGGCCCGGTTTTTCCGCGGCACGCCGTTTCCGGCCCGGTTTTTCCGCGGCACGCCGTTTCGGAGGCCGGATCCGGCCCGGTTTTTCCGCGGCACGCCGTTTCCGGCCCGGTTTTTCCGCGGCACGCCGTTTCGGAGGCCGGATCCGGCCCGGTTTTTCCGCGGCACGCCGTTTCCGGCCCGGTTTTTTCCGCGGCACGCCATTTCGGAGGCCGGATCTGGCCCGGTTTTTCCGCGGCACGCCGTTTCGGAGGCCGGATCCGGCCCGGTTTTTCCGCGGCACGCCCGTTTTCGGAGGCCGGATCCGGCCCAGTTTTTCCGCGGCACGCCGGTTCTGGCCCGGTTTTTCCGCGGCACGCCGTTTCGGAGGCCGGATCCGGCCCTGTTTTTCCGCGGCACGCCGTTTCCGGCCCGGTTTTTCCGCGGCACGCCATTTCGGAGGCCGGATCCTGCCCGGTTTTTCCGCGGCACGCCGTTTCCGGCCCGGTTTTTTCCGCGGCACGACCGTTTCGGAGGCCAGATCCGGCCCGGTTTTTCCGCGGCACGCCGTTTCCGGCCCGGTTTTTTCCGCGGCACGCCGTTTCGGAGGCCGGATCCGGCCCGGTTTTTCCGCGGCACGCCGTTTCCGGCCCGGTTTTTCCGCGGCACGCCGTTTCGGAGGCCGGATCCGGCCTGGTTTTTCCGCGGCACGCCGTTTCGGAGGCCGGATCCGGCCCGGTTTTTCCGCGGCACGCCGTTTCCGGCCCGGTTTTTCCGCGGCACGCCGTTTCGGAGGCCGGATCCGGCCCGGTTTTTTCCGCGGCACGCCGTTTCGGAGGCCGGATCCGGCCCGGTTTTTCCGCGGCACGCCGTTTCCGGCCCGGTTTTTCCGCGGCACGCCGTTTCGGAGGCCGGATCCGGCCCGGTTTTTCCGCGGCACGCCGTTTCCGGCCCGGTTTTTCCGTGGCACGCCGTTTCCGGCCCGGTTTTTCCGCGGCACGCCATTTCGGAGGCCGGATCCTGCCCGGTTTTTCTGCGGCACGCCGTTTCGGAGGCCGGATCTGGCCCGGTTTTTCCGCGGCACGCCGTTTCGGAGGCCGGATCCTGCCCGGTTTTTCCACGGCAAGCCGTTTCCGGCCCGGTTTTTCCGCGGTACGCCGTTTCCGGCCCCGTTTTTCCGCGGCATGCCGTTTCGGAGGCCGGATCCGGCCTGGTTTTTCCGCGGCACGCCGGTTCTGTCCCGGTTTTTTCCGCGGCACGCCGTTTCGGGGGCCGGATCCGGCCCGGTTTTTCCGCGGCACGCCGTTTCCGGCCCGGTTTTTCCGCGGCACGCCGTTTCCGGCCCGGTTTTTTCCGCGGCACGCCGTTTCGGAGGCCGGATCCGGCCCGGTTTTTCCGCGGCACGCCGTTTCCGGCCCGGTTTTTCCGCGGCACGCCGTTTCGGAGGCCGGATCCGGCCCGGTTTTTCCGCGGCACGCTGTTTCCGGCCCGGTTTTTCCGCGGCACGCCGTTTCGGAGGCCGGATCTGGCCCGGTTTTTCCGCGGCACGCCGTTTCGGAGGCCGGATCCGGCCCGGTTTTTCCACGGCAAGCCGTTTCCGGCCCGGTTTTTCCGCGGCACGCCGGTTCTGGCCCGGTTTTTCCGCGGCACGCCGTTTCGGAGGCCGGATCCGGCCCGGTTTTTCCGCGGCACGCCGTTTCCGGCCCGGTTTTTCCGCGGCACGCCGTTTCGGAGGCCGGATCCGGCCCGGTTTTTCCGCGGCACGCCGTTTCGGAGGCCGGATCCGGCCCGGTTTTTCCGCGGCACGCCGTTTCCGGCCCGGTTTTTTCCGCGGCACGCCGTTTCGGAGGCCGGATCCGGCCCGGTTTTTCCGCGGCACGCCGTTTCGGAGGCCGGATCCGGCCTGGTTTTTCCGCGGCACGCCGTTTCCGGCCCGGTTTTTCCGCGGCACGCCGTTTCGGAGGCCGGATCCGGCCCGGTTTATCCGCGGCACGCCGTTTCCGGCCCGGTTTTTCCGCGGCACGCCGTTTCGGAGGCCGGATCCGGCCCGGTTTTTCCGCGGCACGCCGTTTCGGAGGCCGGATCCGGCCCGGTTTTTCCGCGGCACGCCGGTTCCGGCCCGGTTTTTCCGCGGCACGCCGTTTCGGAGGCCGGATCCGGCCCGGTTTTTCCGCGGCACGCCGGTTCCGGCCCGGTTTTTCCGCGGCACGCCGTTTCGGAGGCCGGATCCGGCCCAGTTTTTTCCGCGGCACGCCGTTTCCGGCCCGGTTTTTTCCGCGGCACGCCGTTTCGGAGGCCGGATCCGGCCCGGTTTTTCCGCGGCACGCTGTTTCGGAGGCCGGATCCGGCCCGGTTTTTCCACGGCAAGCCGTTTCCGGCCCGGTTTTTCCGCGGCACGCCGGTTCTGGCCCGGTTTTTCCGCGGCACGCCGTTTCGGAGGCCGGATCCGGCCCGGTTTTTTCCGCGGCACGCCGTTTCCGGCCCGGTTTTTTCCGCGGCACGCCGTTTCGGAGGCCGGATCCGGCCCGGTTTTTCCGCGGCACGCCGTTTCGGAGGCCGGATCCGGCCCGGTTTTTCCGCGGCACGCCGTTTCCGGCCCGGTTTTTTCCGCGGCACGCCGTTTCGGAGGCCGGATCCGGCCCGGTTTTTTCCGCGGCACGCCGTTTCGGAGGCCGGATCCGGCCTGGTTTTTCCGCGGCACGCCGTTTCCGGCCCGGTTTTTTCCGCGGCACGCCGTTTCGGAGGCCGGATCCGGCCCGGTTTATCCGCGGCACGCCGTTTCCGGCCCGGTTTTTCCGCGGCACGCCGTTTAGGAGGCCGGATCCGGCCCGGTTTTTTCCGCGGCACGCCGTTTCGGAGGCCGGATCCGGCCCGGTTTTTCCGCGGCACGCCGGTTCCGGCCCGGTTTTTCCGCGGCACGCCGTTTCGGAGGCCGGATCCGGCCCGGTTTTTCCGCGGCACGCCGGTTCCGGCCCGGTTTTTCCGCGGCACGCCGTTTCGGAGGCCGGATCCGGCCCAGTTTTTCCGCGGCACGCCGTTTCCGGCCCGGTTTTTTTCCGCGGCACGCCGTTTCGGAGGCCGGATCCGGCCCGGTTTTTCCGCGGCACGCTGTTTCCGGCCCGGTTTTTCCGCGGCACGCCGTTTCGGAGGCCGGATCTGGCCCGGTTTTTCCGCGGCACGCCGTTTCGGAGGCCGGATCCGGCCCGGTTTTTCCGCGGTACGCCGTTTCCGGCCCCGTTTTTCCGCAGCACGCCGTTTCGGAGGCCTGATCCGGCCCGGTTTTTCCGCGGCACGCCGGTTCTGGCCCGGTTTTTCCGCGGCACGCCGTTTCGGAGGCCGGATCCGGCCCGGTTTTTCCGCGGCACGCCGTTTCCGGCCCGGTTTTTTCCGCGGCACGCCGTTTCGGAGGCCGGATCCGGCCCGGTTTTTCCGCGGCACGCCGTTTCCGGCCCGGTTTTTCCGCGGCACGCCGTTTCGGAGGCCGGATCCGGCCCGGTTTTTTCCGCGGCACGCCGTTTCGGAGGCCGGATCCGGCCTGGTTTTTCCGCGGCACGCCGTTTCCGGCCCGGTTTTTCCGCGGCACGCCGTTTCGGAGGCCGGATCCGGCCCGGTTTTTCCGCGGCACGCCGTTTCGGAGGCCGGATCCGGCCCGGTTTTTCCGCGGCACGCCGTTTCCGGCCCGGTTTTTTCCGCGGCACGCCGTTTCGGAGGCCGGATCCGGCCCGGTTTTTCCGCGGCACGCCGTTTCCGGCCCGGTTTTTCCGCGGCACGCCGTTTCGGAGGCCGGATCCTGCCCGGTTTTTCCGCGGCACGCCGTTTCGGAGGCCGGATCCGGCCCGGTTTTTCCGCGGCACGCCGTTTCCGGCCCGGTTTTTCCGCGGCACGCCGTTTCGGAGGCCGGATCCGGCCCGGTTTTTCCGCGGCACGCCGTTTCCGGCCCGGTTTTTCCGCGGCACGCCGTTTCGGAGGCCGGATCCGGCCCGGTTTTTCCGCGGCACGCTGTTTCGGAGGCCGGATCCGGCCCGGTTTTTCCATGGCAAGCCGTTTCCGGCCCGGTTTTTCCGCGGTACGCCGTTTCCGGCCCGGTTTTTCCGCGGCACGCCGTTTCGGAGGCCGGATCCTGCCCGGTTTTTCCGCGGCACGCCGTTTCGGAGGCCGGATCCTGCCCGGTTTTTCCGCGGCACGCCGGTTCCCGCCCGGTTTTTCCGCGGCACGCCGTTTCCGGCCCGGATTTTCCGCGGTACGCCGTTTCCGGCCCGGTTTTTTCCGCGGCACGCCGTTTCGGAGGCCGGATCCGGCCCGGTTTTTCCGCGGCACGCCGTTTCGGAGGCCGGATCCGGCCCGGTTTTTTGCGGCACGCCGTTTCCGGCCCGGTTTTTCCGCGGCACGCCGTTTCCGGCCCGGTTTTTTCCGCGGTACGCCTTTTCCGGCCCGGTTTTTTCCGCGGCACGCCGTTTCGGAGGCCGGATCCGGCCCTGTTTTTCCGCAGCACGCCGTTTCCGGCCCGGTTTTTTCCGCGGTACGCCGTTTCCGGCCTGGTTTTTCCGCGGCACGCCGTTTCGGAGGCCGGATCCGGCCCGGTTTTTCCGCGGCACGCCGTTTCTGGCCCGGTTTTTCCACGGCACGCCGTTTCGGAGGCCGGATCCGGCCCGGTTTTTCCGCGGCACGCCGTTTCCGGCCCGGTTTTTCCGCGGCACGCCGTTTCGGAGGCCGGATCCGGCCCGGTTTTTTCCGCGGCACGCCGGATCCGGCCCGGTTTTTTCCGCGGCACGCCGTTTCCGGCCCGGTTTTTCCGCGGCACGCCGTTTCCGGCCCGGTTTTTTCCGCGGCACGCCGTTTCGGAGGCCGGATCCGGCCCGGTTTTTTCCGCGGCACGCCGGTTCCGGCCCGGTTTTTCCGCGGCACGCCGTTTCGGAGGCCGGATCCGGCCCGGTTTTTCCGCGGCACGCCGTTTCCGGCCCGGTTTTTCCGCGGCACGCCGTTTCGGAGGCCGGATCCGGCCCGGTTTTTCCGCGGCACGCTGTTTCCGGCCCGGTTTTTCCGCGGCACGCCGTTTCGGAGGCCGGATCTGGCCCGGTTTTTCCGCGGCACGCCGTTTCGGAGGCCGGATCCGGCCCGGTTTTTCCACGGCAAGCCGTTTCCGGCCCGGTTTTTCCGCGGCACGCCGGTTCTGGCCCGGTTTTTTCCGCGGCACGCCGTTTCGGAGGCCGGATCCGGCCCGGTTTTTCCGCGGCACGCCGTTTCCGGCCCGGTTTTTCCGCGGCACGCCGTTTCGGAGGCCGGATCCGGCCCGGTTTTTTCCGCGGCACGCCATTTCGGAGGCCGGATCCGGCCCGGTTTTTCCGCGGCACGCCGTTTCCGGCCCGGTTTTTCCGCGGCACGCCGTTTCGGAGGCCGGATCCGGCCCGGTTTTTCCGCGGCACGCCGTTTCGGAGGCCGGATCCGGCCTGGTTTTTCCGCGGCACGCCGTTTCCGGCCCGGTTTTTTTCCGCGGCACGCCATTTCGGAGCCCGGATCCGGCCCGGTTTATCCGCGGCACGCCGTTTCCGGCCCGGTTTTTCCGCGGCACGCCGTTTCGGAGGCCAGATCCGGCCCGGTTTTTCCGCGGCACGCCGTTTCGGAGGCCGGATCCGGCCCGGTTTTTCCGCGGCACGCCGTTTCCGGCCCAGTTTTTTCCGCGGCACGCCATTTCGGAGGCCGGATCTGGCCCGGTTTTTCCGCGGCACGCCGTTTTGGAGGCCGGATCCGGCCCGGTTTTTCCGCAGCACGCCGTTTCGGAGGCCGGATCCGGCCCGGTTTTTTCCGCGGCACGCCGTTTCCGGCCCGGTTTTTTCCGCGGCACGCCGTTTCGGAGGCCGGATCCGGCCCGGTTTTTCCGCGGCACGCCGTTTCGGAGGCCGGATCCGGCCCGGTTTTTTCAGCGGCACGCCGTTTCCGGCCCGGTTTTTTCCGCGGCACGCCATTTCGGAGGCCGGATCCGGCCCGGTTTTTCCGCGGCACGCCGTTTCGGAGGCCGGATCCGGCCCGGTTTTTCCGCGGCACGCCGTTTCCGGCCCGGTTTTTTCCGCGGCACGCCGTTTCGGAGGCCGGATCCGGCCCGGTTTTTCCGCGGCACGCCGTTTCCGGCCCGGTTTTTCCGCGGCACGCCGTTTCGGAGGCCGGATCCGGCCCGGTTTTTCCGCGGCACGCCGTTTCCGGCCCGGTTTTTCCGCGGCACGCCATTTCGGAGGCCGGATCTGGCCCGGTTTTTCCGCGGCACGCCGTTTCGGAGGCCGGATCCGGCCCGGTTTTTCCGCGGCACGCCGTTTCGGAGGCCGGATCCGGCCCAGTTTTTCCGCGGCACGCCGGTTCTGGCCCGGTTTTTCCGCGGCACGCCGTTTCGGAGGCCGGATCCGGCCCTGTTTTTCCGCGGCACGCCGTTTCCGGCCCGGTTTTTCCGCGGCACGCCATTTCGGAGGCCGGATCCTGCCCGGTTTTTCCGCGGCACGCCGTTTCCGGCCCGGTTTTTCCGCGGCACGCCGTTTCGGAGGCCAGATCCGGCCCGGTTTTTCCGCGGCACGCCGTTTCCGGCCCGGTTTTTCCACGGCACGCCGTTTCGGAGGCCGGATCCGGCCCGGTTTTTTCCGCGGCACGCCATTTCGGAGGCCGGATCCGGCCCGGTTTTTCCGCGGCACGCCGTTTTGGAGGCCGGATCCGGCCCGGTTTTTCCGCAGCACGCCGTTTCGGAGGCCGGATCCGGCCCGGTTTTTCCGCGGCACGCCGTTTCCGGCCCGGTTTTTCCGCGGCACGCCGTTTCGGAGGCCGGATCCGGCCCGGTTTTTCCGCGGCACGCCGTTTCGGAGGCCGGATCCGGCCCGGTTTTTCAGCGGCACGCCGTTTCCGGCCCGGTTTTTCCGCGGCACGCCATTTCGGAGGCCGGATCCGGCCCGGTTTTTCCGCGGCACGCCGTTTCGGAGGCCGGATCCGGCCCGGTTTTTCCGCGGCACGCCGTTTCCGGCCCGGTTTTTCCGCGGCACGCCGTTTCGGAGGCCGGATCCGGCCCGGTTTTTCCGCGGCACGCCGTTTCCGGCCCGGTTTTTCCGCGGCACGCCGTTTCGGAGGCCGGATCCGGCCCGGTTTTTCCGCGGCACGCCGTTTCCGGCCCGGTTTTTCCGCGGCACGCCATTTCGGAGGCCGGATCTGGCCCGGTTTTTCCGCGGCACGCCGTTTCGGAGGCCGGATCCGGCCCGGTTTTTTCCGCGGCACGCCGTTTCGGAGGCCGGATCCGGCCCGGTTTTTCCGCGGCACGCCGGTTCTGGCCCGGTTTTTCCGCGGCACGCCGTTTCGGAGGCCGGATCCGGCCATGTTTTTCCGCGGCACGCCGTTTCCGGCCCGGTTTTTCCGCGGCACGCCATTTCGGAGGCCGGATCCTGCCCGGTTTTTTCCGCGGCACGCCGTTTCCGGCCCGGTTTTTCCGCGGCACGCCGTTTCGGAGGCCAGATCCGGCCCGGTTTTTCCGCGGCACGCCGTTTCCGGCCCGGTTTTTCCACGGCACGCCGTTTCGGAGGCCGGATCCGGCCCGGTTTTTTCCGCGGCACGCCGTTTCCGGCCCGGTTTTTCCGCGGCACGCCGTTTCGGAGGCCGGATCCGGCCCGGTTTTTTCCGCGGCACGCCGTTTCGGAGGCCGGATCCGGCCCGGTTTTTCCGCGGCACGCCGTTTCCGGCCCGGTTTTTCCGCGGCACGCCGTTTCGGAGGCCGGATCCGGCCCGGTTTTTCCGCGGCACGCCGTTTCCGGCCCGGTTTTTTTCCGCGGCACGCCGTTTCGGAGGCCGGATCCGGCCCGGTTTTTCCGCGGCACGCCGTTTCCGGCCCGGTTTTTTCCGTGGCACGCCGTTTCCGGCCCGGTTTTTCCGCGGCACGCCATTTCGGAGGCCGGATCCTGCCCGGTTTTTCTGCGGCACGCCGTTTCGGAGGCCGGATCTGGCCCGGTTTTTCCGCGGCACGCCGTTTCGGAGGCCGGATCCTGCCCGGTTTTTCCACGGCAAGCCGTTTCCGGCCCGGTTTTTCCGCGGTACGCCGTTTCCGGCCCCGTTTTTCCGCGGCATGCCGTTTCGGAGGCTGGATCCGGCCTGGTTTTTCCGCGGCACGCCGGTTCTGTCCCGGTTTTTCCGCGGCACGCCGTTTCGGGGGCCGGATCCGGCCCGGTTTTTCCGCGGCACGCCGTTTCCGGCCCGGTTTTTTCCGCGGCACGCCGTTTCCGGCCCGGTTTTTCCGCGGCACGCCGTTTCGGAGGCCGGATCCGGCCCGGTTTTTCCGCGGCACGCCGTTTCCGGCCCGGTTTTTTCCGCGGCACGCCGTTTCGGAGGCCGGATCCGGCCCGGTTTTTCCGCGGCACGCCGTTTCGGAGGCCGGATCCGGCCCGGTTTTTCCGCGGCACGCCGTTTCCGGACCGGTTTTTCCGTGGCACGCCGTTTCCGGCCCGGTTTTTCCGCGGCACGCCATTTCGGAGGCCGGATCCTGCCCGGTTTTTCTGCGGCACGCCGTTTCCGGCCCGGTTTTTTCCGCGGCACGCCGTTTCGGAGGCCGGATCCGGCCCGGTTTTTCCGCGGCACGCCGTTTCCGGCCCGGTTTTTCCGCGGCACGCCATTTCGGAGGCCGGATCTGGCCCGGTTTTTTCCGCGGCACGCCGTTTCGGAGGCCGGATCCGGCCCGGTTTTTCCGCGGCACGCCGTTTCGGAGGCCGGATCCGGCCCGGTTTTTCCGCGGCACGCCGTTTCCGGCCCGGTTTTTTCCGCGGCACGCCGTTTCGGAGGCCGGATCCGGCCCGGTTTTTCCGCGGCACGCCGTTTCCGGCCCGGTTTTTCCGCGGCACGCCGTTTCGGAGGCTGGATCCGGCCCGGTTTTTCCGCGGCACGCCGTTTCCGGCCCGGTTTTTCCGCGGCACGCCGTTTCCGGCCCGGTTTTTTCCGCGGCACGCCGTTTTGGAGGCCGGATCCGGCCCGGTTTTTCCGCGGCACGCCGTTTCCGGCCCGGTTTTTCCGCGGCACGCCGTTTCGGAGGCCGGATCCGGCCCGGTTTTTTCCGCGGCACGCCGTTTCGGAGGCCGGATCCGGCCCGGTTTTTCCGCGGCACGCCGTTTCGGAGGCCGGATCCGGCCCGGTTTTTCCGCGGCACGCCGTTTCCGGCCCGGTTTTTCCGCGGCACGCCATTTCGGAGGCCGGATCCGGCCCGGTTTTTCCGCGGCACGCCGTTTCGGAGGCCGGATCTGGCCCGGTTTTTCCGCGGCACGCCGGCCGGATCCGGCCCGGTTTTTCCACGGCAAGCCGTTTCCGGCCCGGTTTTTCCGCGGTACGCCGTTTCCGGCCTGGCTTTTCCACGGCACGCCGTTTCGGAGGCCGGATCCGGCCCGGTTTTTTCCGCGGCACGCCGTTTCTGGCCCGGTTTTTTCCGCGGCACGCCGTTTCGGAGGCCGGATCCGGCCCTGTTTTTCCGCAGCACGCCGTTTCCGGCCCGGTTTTTCGCGGCACGCCGTTTCTGGCCCGGTTTTTCCGCGGCACGCCGTTTCGGAGGCCGGAACCGGCCTGTTTTTCCGCAGCACGACGTTTCCGGCCCGGGTATTTTTTCTTTTCCGCGGCACGCCGTTTCCGGCCCGGTTTTTCCGCGGTACGCCGTTTCCGGCCCGGTTTTTCCGCGGCACGCCGTTTCGGAGGCCGGATCTGGCCCAGTTTTCCGCGGCACGCCGTTTCGGAGGCCGGATCCGGCCCGGTTTTTCTGCGGCACGCCGTTTGGAGGCCGGATCCGGCCCGGTTTTTCCGCTGGCACGCGTTTCCGGCCCGGTTTTTCCGCGGCACGCCGTTTCGGAGGCCGGATCCGGACCGGTTTTTCCGCGGCACGCCGTTTCCGGCCCGGTTTTTCCGCGGCACGCCGTTTCGGAGGCCGGATCCGGCCCGGTTTTTCCGCGGCACGCCGTTTCGGAGGCCGGATCCGGCCCGGTTTTTCCGCGGCACGCCGTTTCCGGCCCGGTTTTTCCGCGGCACGCCGTTTCGGAGGCCGGATCCGGCCCGGTTTTTCCGCGGCACGCCGTTTCCGGCCCGGTTTTTCCGCGGCACGCCGTTTCGGAGGCCGGATCCGGCCCGGTTTTTCCGCGGCACGCCGTTTCCGGCCCGGTTTTTCCGTGGCACGCCGTTTCCGGCCCGGTTTTTCCGCGGCACGCCATTTCGGAGGCCGGATCCTGCCCGGTTTTTCTGCGGCACGCCGTTTCGGAGGCCGGATCTGGCCCGGTTTTTCCGCGGCACGCCGTTTCGGAGGCCGGATCCTGCCCGGTTTTTCCACGGCAAGCCGTTTCCGGCCCGGTTTTTCCGCGGTACGCCGTTTCCGGCCCCGTTTTTCCGCGGCATGCCGTTTCGGAGGCCGGATCCGGCCTGGTTTTTCCGCGGCACGCCGGTTCTGTCCCGGTTTTTCCGCGGCACGCCGTTTCGGGGGCCGGATCCGGCCCGGTTTTTCCGCGGCACGCCGTTTCCGGCCCGGTTTTTCCGCGGCACGCCGTTTCCGGCCCGGTTTTTCCGCGGCACGCCGTTTCGGAGGCCGGATCCGGCCCGGTTTTTCCGCGGCACGCCGTTTCCGGCCCGGTTTTTCCGCGGCACGCCGTTTCGGAGGCCGGATCCGGCCCGGTTTTTCCGCGGCACGCCGTTTCGGAGGCCGGATCCGGCCCGGTTTTTCCGCGGCACGCCGTTTCCGGACCGGTTTTTCCGTGGCACGCCGTTTCCGGCCCGGTTTTTCCGCGGCACGCCATTTCGGAGGCCGGATCCTGCCCGGTTTTTCTGCGGCACGCCGTTTCCGGCCCGGTTTTTCCGCGGCACGCCGTTTCGGAGGCCGGATCCGGCCCGGTTTTTCCGCGGCACGCCGTTTCCGGCCCGGTTTTTCCGCGGCACGCCATTTCGGAGGCCGGATCTGGCCCGGTTTTTTCCGCGGCACGCCGTTTCGGAGGCCGGATCCGGCCCGGTTTTTCCGCGGCACGCCGTTTCGGAGGCCGGATCCGGCCCGGTTTTTCTGCGGCACGCCGTTTCCGGCCCGGTTTTTCCGCGGCACGCCGTTTCGGAGGCCGGATCCGGCCCGGTTTTTCCGCGGCACGCCGTTTCCGGCCCGGTTTTTCCGCGGCACGCCGTTTCGGAGGCCGGATCCGGCCCGGTTTTTCCGCGGCACGCCGTTTCCGGCCCGGTTTTTCCGCGGCACGCCGTTTCGGAGGCTGGATCCGGCCCGGTTTTTCCGCGGCACGCCGTTTCCGGCCCGGTTTTTCCGCGGCACGCCGTTTCCGGCCCGGTTTTTCCGCGGCACGCCGTTTTGGAGGCCGGATCCGGCCCGGTTTTTCCGCGGCACGCCGTTTCCGGCCCGGTTTTTTCCGCGGCACGCCGTTTCGGAGGCCGGATCCGGCCCGGTTTTTCCGCGGCACGCCGTTTCGGAGGCCGGATCCGGCCCGGTTTTTCCGCGGCACGCCGTTTCGGAGGCCGGATCCGGCCCGGTTTTTCCGCGGCACGCCGTTTCCGGCCCGGTTTTTTCCGCGGCACGCCATTTCGGAGGCCGGATCCGGCCCGGTTTTTCCGCGGCACGCCGTTTCGGAGGCCGGATCTGGCCCGGTTTTTCCGCGGCACGCCGTTTCGGAGGCCGGATCCGGCCCGGTTTTTCCACGGCAAGCCGTTTCCGGCCCGGTTTTTCCGCGGTACGCCGTTTCCGGCCTGGCTTTTCCGCGGCACGCCGTTTCGGAGGCCGGATCCGGCCCGGTTTTTCCGCGGCACGCCGTTTCTGGCCCGGTTTTTCCGCGGCACGCCGTTTCGGAGGCCGGATCCGGCCCTGTTTTTCCGCAGCACGCCGTTTCCGGCCCGGTTTTTCCGCGGCACGCCGTTTCTGGCCCGGTTTTTCCGCGGCACGCCGTTTCGGAGGCCGGAACCGGCCCTGTTTTTCCGCAGCACGACGTTTCCGGCCCGGTTTTTCCGCGGCACGCCGTTTCCGGCCCGGTTTTTCCGCGGTACGCCGTTTCCGGCCCGGTTTTTCCGCGGCACGCCGTTTCGGAGGCCGGATCTGGCCCAGTTTTTCCGCGGCACGCCGTTTCGGAGGCCGGATCCGGCCCGGTTTTTCCGCGGCACGCCGTTTCGGAGGCCGGATCCGGCCCGGTTTTTCCGCGGCACGCCGTTTCCGGCCCGGTTTTTCCGCGGCACGCCGTTTCGGAGGCCGGATCCGGACCGGTTTTTCCGCGGCACGCCGTTTCCGGCCCGGTTTTTCCGCGGCACGCCGTTTCGGAGGCCGGATCCGGCCCGGTTTTTCCGCGGCACGCCGTTTCGGAGGCCGGATCCGGCCCGGTTTTTCCGCGGCACGCCGTTTCCGGCACGATTTTTCCGCGGCACGCCGTTTCGGAGGCCGGATCCGGCCCGGTTTTTCCGCGGCACGCCGTTTCCGGCCCGGTTTTTCCGTGGCACGCCGTTTCCGGCCCGGTTTTTCCGCGGCACGCCATTTCGGAGGCCGGATCCTGCCCGGTTTTTCCGCTGCACGCCGTTTCTGGCCCGGTTTTTCCGCGGCACGCCGTTTCGGAGGCCGGATCCGGCCCGGTTTTTCCACGGCACGCCGTTTCCGGCCCGGTTTTTCCGCGGCACGCCATTTCGGAGGCCGGATCTGGCCCGGTTTTTCCGCGGCACGCCGTTTCGGAGGCCGGATCCGGCCCGGTTTTTCCGCGGCACGCCGTTTCGGAGGCCGGATCCGGCCCGGTTTTTCCGCGGCACGCCGTTTCCGGCCCGGTTTTTCCGCGGCACGCCATTTCGGAGGCCGTTTCCGGCCCGGTTTTTCCGCGGCACGCCGTTTCCGGCCCGGTTTTTCCGCGGCACGCCGTTTCGGAGGCCGTTTCCGGCCCGGTTTTTCCGCGGCACGCCGTTTCGGAGGCCGGATCCGGCCCGGTTTTTCCGCGGCACGCCGTTTCGGAGGCCGGATCCGGCCCGGTTTTTCCGCGGCACGCCGTTTCGGAGGCCGGATCCGGCCCGGTTTTTCCGCGGCACGCCGTTTCCGGCCCGGTTTTTCCGCGGCACGCCATTTCGGAGGCCGGATCCGGCCCGGTTTTTCCGCGGCACGCCGTTTCGGAGGCCGGATCTGGCCCGGTTTTTCCGCGGCACGCCGTTTCGGAGGCCGGATCCGGCCCGGTTTTTCCACGGCAAGCCGTTTCCGGCCCGGTTTTTCCGCGGTACGCCGTTTCCGGCCTGGTTTTTCCGCGGCACGCCGTTTCGGAGGCCGGATCCGGCCCGGTTTTTCCGCGGCACGCCGTTTCTGGCCCGGTTTTTCCGCGGCACGCCGTTTCGGAGGCCGGATCCGGCCCTGTTTTTCCGCAGCACGCCGTCTCCGGCCCGGTTTTTCCGCGGCACGCCGTTTCCGGCCCGGTTTTTCCGCGGCACGCCGTTTCGGAGGCCGGATCCGGCCCGGTTTTTCCGCGGCACGCCATTTCGGAGGCCGGATCCGGCCCGGTTTTTCCGCGGCACGCCATTTCGGAGGCCGGATCCGGCCCGGTTTTTCCGCGGCACGCCGTTTCCGGCCCGGTTTTTCCGCGGCACGCCGTTTCGGAGGCCGGATCCGGCCCGGTTTTTCCGCGGCACGCCGTTTCCGGCCCGGTTTTTCCGCGGCACGCCGTTTCGGAGGCCGGATCCGGACCGGTTTTTCCGCGGCACGCCGTTTCGGAGGCCGGATCCGGCCCGGTTTTTCCGCGGCACGCCGTTTCCGGCCCGGTTTTTCCGCGGCACGCCATTTCGGAGGCCGGATCTGGCCCGGTTTTTCCGCGGCACGCCGTTTCGGAGGCCGGATCCGGCCCGGTTTTTCCGCGGCACGCCGTTTCGGAGGCCGGATCCGGCCCGGTTTTTCTGCGGCACGCCGTTTCCGGCCCGGTTTTTCCGCGGCACGCCGTTTCGGAGGCCGGATCCGGCCCGGTTTTTCCGCGGCACGCCGTTTCCGGCCCGGTTTTTCCGCGGCACGCCGTTTCGGAGGCCGGATCCGGCCCGGTTTTTCCGCGGCACGCCGTTTCCGGCCCGGTTTTTCCGCGGCACGCCGTTTCGGAGGCTGGATCCGGCCCGGTTTTTCCGCGGCACGCCGTTTCCGGCCCGGTTTTTCCGCGGCACGCCGTTTCCGGCCCGGTTTTTCCGCGGCACGCCGCTTTGGAGGCCGGATCCGGCCCGGTTTTTCCGCGGCACGCCGTTTCCGGCCCGGTTTTTCCGCGGCACGCCGTTTCGGAGGCCGGATCCGGCCCGGTTTTTCCGCGGCACGCCGTTTCGGAGGCCGGATCCGGCCCGGTTTTTCCGCGGCACGCCGTTTTGGAGGCCGGATCCGGCCCGGTTTTTCCGCGGCACGCCGTTTCCGGCCCGGTTTTTCCGCGGCACGCCATTTCGGAGGCCGGATCCGGCCCGGTTTTTCCGCGGCACGCCGTTTCGGAGGCCGGATCTGGCCCGGTTTTTCCGCGGCACGCCGTTTCGGAGGCCGGATCCGGCCCGGTTTTTCCACGGCAAGCCGTTTCCGGCCCGGTTTTTCCGCGGTACGCCGTTTCCGGCCTGGCTTTTCCGCGGCACGCCGTTTCGGAGGCCGGATCCGGCCCGGTTTTTCCGCGGCACGCCGTTTCTGGCCCGGTTTTTCCGCGGCACGCCGTTTCGGAGGCCGGATCCGGCCCTGTTTTTCCGCAGCACGCCGTTTCCGGCCCGGTTTTTCCGCGGCACGCCGTTTCTGGCCCGGTTTTTCCGCGGCACGCCGTTTCGGAGGCCGGAACCGGCCCTGTTTTTCCGCAGCACGACGTTTCCGGCCCGGTTTTTCCGCGGCACGCCGTTTCCGGCCCGGTTTTTCCGCGGTACGCCGTTTCCGGCCCGGTTTTTCCGCGGCACGCCGTTTCGGAGGCCGGATCTGGCCCAGTTTTTCCGCGGCACGCCGTTTCGGAGGCCGGATCCGGCCCGGTTTTTCTGCGGCACGCCGTTTCGGAGGCCGGATCCGGCCCGGTTTTTCCGCGGCACGCCGTTTCCGGCCCGGTTTTTCCGCGGCACGCCGTTTCGGAGGCCGGATCCGGACCGGTTTTTCCGCGGCACGCCGTTTCCGGCCCGGTTTTTCCGCGGCACGCCGTTTCGGAGGCCGGATCCGGCCCGGTTTTTCCGCGGCACGCCGTTTCGGAGGCCGGATCCGGCCCGGTTTTTCCGCGGCACGCCGTTTCCGGCCCGGTTTTTCCGCGGCACGACCGTTTCGGAGGCCGGATCCGGCCCGGTTTTTCCGCGGCACGCCGTTTCCGGCCCGGTTTTTCCGCGGCACGCCGTTTCGGAGGCCGGATCCGGCCCGGTTTTTCCGCGGCACGCCGTTTCCGGCCCGGTTTTTCCGTGGCACGCCGTTTCCGGCCCGGTTTTTTCCGCGGCACGCCATTTCGGAGGCCGGATCCTGCCCGGTTTTTCTGCGGCACGCCGTTTCGGAGGCCGGATCTGGCCCGGTTTTTCCGCGGCACGCCGTTTCGGAGGCCGGATCCTGCCCGGTTTTTCCACGGCAAGCCGTTTCCGGCCCGGTTTTTCCGCGGTACGCCGTTTCCGGCCCCGTTTTTCCGCGGCATGCCGTTCGGAGGCCGGATCCGGCCTGGTTTTTCCGCGGCACGCCGGTTCTGTCCCGGTTTTTCCGCGGCACGCCGTTTCGGGGGCCGGATCCGGCCCGGTTTTTCCGCGGCACGCCGTTTCCGGCCCGGTTTTTCCGCGGCACGCCGTTTCCGGCCGGTTTTTCCGCGGCACGCCGTTCGGAGGCCGGATCCGGCCCGGTTTTTCCGCGGCACGCCGTTTCCGCCCGGTTTTTTCCGCGGCACGCCGTTTCGGAGGCCGGATCCGGCCCGGTTTTTCCGCGGCACGCCGTTTCGGAGGCCGGATCCGGCCCGGTTTTTCCGCGGCACGCCGTTTCCGGACCGGTTTTTCCGTGGCACGCCGTTTCCGGCCCGGTTTTTCCGCGGCACGCCATTTCGGAGGCCGGATCCTGCCCGGTTTTTCTGCGGCACGCCGTTTCCGGCCCGGTTTTTCCGCGGCACGCCGTTTCGGAGGCCGGATCCGGCCCGGTTTTTCCGCGGCACGCCGTTTCCGGCCCGGTTTTTCCGCGGCACGCCATTTCGGAGGCCGGATCTGGCCCGGTTTTTCCGCGGCACGCCGTTTCGGAGGCCGGATCCGGCCCGGTTTTTCCGCGGCACGCCGTTTCGGAGGCCGGATCCGGCCCGGTTTTTCTGCGGCACGCCGTTTCCGGCCCGGGTTTTTCCGCGGCACGCCGTTTCGGAGGCCGGATCCGGCCCGGTTTTTCCGCGGCACGCCGTTTCCGGCCCGGTTTTTTCCGCGGCACGCCATTTCGGAGGCCGGATCCGGCCCGGTTTTTCCGCGGCACGCCGTTTCCGGCCCGGTTTTTCCGCGGCACGCCGTTTCGGAGGCTGGATCCGGCCCGGTTTTCCGCGGCACGCCATTTCCGGCCCGGTTTTTTTCCGCGGCACGCCGTTTCCGGCCCGGTTTTTCCGCGGCACGCCGTTTTGGAGGCCGGATCCGGCCCGGTTTTTCCGCGGCACGCCGTTTCCGGCCCGGTTTTTTCCGCGGCACGCCGTTTCGGAGGCCGGATCCGGCCCGGTTTTTTCCGCGGCACGCCGTTTCGGAGGCCGGATCCGGCCCGGTTTTTCCGCGGCACGCCGTTTCGGAGGCCGGATCCGGCCCGGTTTTTCCGCGGCACGCCGTTTCCGGCCCGGTTTTTCCGTGGCACGCCATTTCGGAGGCCGGATCCGGCCCAGTTTTTCCGCGGCACGCCGTTTCGGAGGCCGGATCTGGCCCGGTTTTTCCGCGGCACGCCGTTTCGGAGGCCGGATCCGGCCCGGTTTTTCCACGGCAAGCCGTTTCCGGCCCGGTTTTTCCGCGGTACGCCGTTTCCGGCCTGGCTTTTCCGCGGCACGCGTTTCGGAGGCCGGATCCGGCCCGGTTTTTCCGCGGCACGCCGTTTCTGGCCCGGTTTTTCCGCGGCACGCCGTTTCGGAGGCCGGATCCGGCCCTGTTTTTCCGCAGCACGCCGTTTCCGGCCCGGTTTTTCCGCGGCACGCCGTTTCTGGCCCGGTTTTTCCGCGGCACGCCGTTTCGGAGGCCGGAACCGGCCCTGTTTTTCCGCAGCACGACGTTTCCGGCCCGGTTTTTCCGCGGCACGCCGTTTCCGGCCCGGTGTTTTTCCGCGGTACGCCGTTTCCGGCCCGGTTTTTTCCGCGGCACGCCGTTTCGGAGGCCGGATCTGGCCAGTTTTTCCGCGGCACGCCGTTTCGGAGGCCGGATCCGGCCCGGTTTTTCTGCGGCACGCCGTTTCGGAGGCCGGATCCGGCCCGGTTTTTCCGCGGCACGCCGTTTCCGGCCCGGTTTTTCCGCGGCACGCCGTTTCGGAGGCCGGATCCGGACCGGTTTTTCCGCGGCACGCCGTTTCCGGCCCGGTTTTTCCGCGGCACGCCGTTTCGGAGGCCGGATCCGGCCCGGTTTTTCCGCGGCACGCCGTTTCGGAGGCCGGATCCGCCCGGTTTTTCCGCGGCACGCCGTTTCCGGCACGATTTTTCCGCGGCACCGCCGTTTCGGAGGCCGGATCCGGCCCGGTTTTTCCGCGGCACGCCGTTTCGGCCCGGTTTTCCGTGGCACGCCGTTCGGCCGCCCGGTTTTTCCGCGGCACGCCATTTCGGAGGCCGGATCCTGCCCGGTTTTTCCGCTGCACGCCGTTTCTGGCCCGGTTTTTCCGCGGCACGCCGTTTCGGAGGCGGATCCGGCCCGGTTTTTCCACGGCACGCCGTTTCCGGCCCGGTTTTTCCGCGGCACGCCATTTCGGAGGCCGGATCTGGCCCGGTTTTTCCGCGGCACGCCGTTTCGGAGGCCGGATCCGGCCCGGTTTTTCCGCGGCACGCCGTTTCGGAGGCCGGATCCGGCCCGGTTTTTCCGCGGCACGCCGTTTCCGGCCCGGTTTTTTCCGCGGCACGCCATTTCGGAGGCCGTTTCCGGCCCGGTTTTTCCGCGGCACGCCGTTTCCGGCCCGGTTTTTCCGCGGCACGCCGTTTCGGAGGCCGTTTCCGGCCCGGTTTTTCCGCGGCACGCCGTTTCGGAGGCCGGATCCGGCCCGGTTTTTCCGCGGCACGCCGTTTCGGAGGCCGGATCCGGCCCGGTTTTTCCGCGGCACGCCGTTTCGGAGGCCGGATCCGGCCCGGTTTTTTCCGCGGCACGCCGTTTCCGGCCCGGTTTTTCCGCGGCACGCCATTTCGGAGGCCGGATCCGGCCCGGTTTTTCCGCGGCACGCCGTTTCGGAGGCCGGATCTGGCCCGGTTTTTCCGCGGCACGCCGTTTCGGAGGCCGGATCCGGCCCGGTTTTTCCACGGCAAGCCGTTTCCGGCCCGGTTTTTCCGCGGTACGCCGTTTCCGGCCCGGTTTTTCCGCGGCACGCCGTTTCGGAGGCCGGATCCGGCCCGGTTTTTCCGCGGCACGCCGTTTCTGGCCCGGTTTTTCCGCGGCACGCCGTTTCGGAGGCCGGATCCGGCCCTGTTTTTCCGCAGCACGCCGTCTCCGGCCCGGTTTTTCCGCGGCACGCCGTTTCCGGCCCGGTTTTTCCGCGGCACGCCGTATCCGGCCCGGTTTTTCCGCGGCACGCCGTTTCGGAGGCCGGATCCGGCCCGGTTTTTCCGCGGCACGCCATTTCGGAGGCCGGATCCGGCCCGGTTTTTCCGCGGCACGGCGTTTCGGAGGCCGGATCCGGCCCGGTTTTTCCGCGGCACGCCGTTTCCGGCCCGGTTTTTCCGCGGCACGCCGTTTCGGAGGCCGGATCCGGCCCGGTTTTTCCGCGGCACGCCGTTTTCCGGCCCGGTTTTTCCGCGGCACGCCGTTTCGGAGGCCGGATCCGCCCGGTTTTTCCGCGGCACGCCGTTTCCGGCCCCGGTTTTTTCCGCGGCACGCCGTTTCGGAGGCCGGATCCGGCCCGGTTTTTTCCACGACACGCCGTTTCCGGCCCGGTTTTTCCGCGGCACGCCGTTTCGGAGGCCGGATCTGGCCCGGTTTTTCCGCGGCACGCCGTTTCGGAGGCCGGATCCGGCCCGGTTTTTCCACGGCAAGCCGTTTCCGGCCCGGTTTTTCCGCGGTACGCCGTTTCCGGCCCGGTTTTTCCGCGGCACGCCGTTTCGGAGGCCGGATCTGGCCCGGTTTTTCCGCGGCACGCCGTTTCGGAGGCCGGATCCGGCCCGGTTTTTCCGCGGCACGCCGTTTCGGAGGCCGGAACCGGCCCTGTTTTTCGCAGCACGCCGTTTCCGGCCCGGTTTTTCCGCGGCACGCCGTTTCCGGCCCGGTTTTTCCGCGGTACGCCGTTTCCGGCCCGGTTTTTCCGCGGCACGCCGTTTCGGAGGCCGGATCCGGCCCGGTTTTTTCCGCGGCACGCCGTTTCGGAGGCCGGATCCGGCCCGGTTTTTCCGCGGCACGCCGTTTCCGGCCCGGTTTTTCCGCGGCACGCCGTTTCGGAGGCCGGATCCGGCCCGGTTTTTCCGCGGCACGCCGTTTCCGGCCCGGTTTTTCCGTGGCACGCCGTTTCCGGCCCGGTTTTTTCCGCGGCACGCCATTTCGGAGGCCGGATCCTGCCCGGTTTTTCCGCTGCACGCCGTTTCTGGCCCGGTTTTTTCCGCGGCACGCCGTTTCGGAGGCCGGATCCGGCCCGGTTTTTCCACGGCACGCCGTTTCCGGCCCGTTTTTTCCGCGGCACGCCATTTCGGAGGCCGGATCTGGCCCGGTTTTTCCGCGGCACGCCGTTTCGGAGGCCGGATCCGGCCCGGTTTTTTCCGCGGCACGCCGTTTCGGAGGCCGGATCCGGCCCGGTTTTTCCGCGGCACGCCGTTTCCGGCCCGGTTTTTCCGCGGCACGCCATTTCGGAGGCCGTTTCCGGCCCGGTTTTTCCGCGGCACGCCGTTTCCGGCCCGGTTTTTCCGCGGCACGCCGTTTCGGAGGCCGGATCCGGCCCGGTTTTTCCGCGGCACGCCGTTTCCGGCCCGGTTTTTCCGCGGCACGCCGTTTCGGAGGCCGGATCCGGCCCGGTTTTTCCGCGGCACGCCGTTTCCGGCCCGGTTTTTTCCGCGGCACGCCATTTCGGAGGCCGGATCCGGCCCGGTTTTTTCCGCGGCACGCCGTTTCGGAGGCCGGATCTGGCCCGGTTTTTCCGCGGCACGCCGTTTCGGAGGCCGGATCCAGGCCCGGTTTTTCCACGGCAAGCCGTTTCCGGCCCGGTTTTTCCGCGGTACGCCGTTCCGGCCTGGTTTTTCCGCGGCACGCCGTTTCGGAGGCCGGATCCGGCCCGGGTTTTTTCCGCGGCACGCCGTTTCCGGCCCGGTTTTTTCCGCGGCACGCCGTTTCGGAGGCCGGATCCGGCCCTGTTTTTCCGCAGCACGCCGTCTCCGGCCCGGTTTTTCCGCGGCACGCCGTTTCCGGCCCGGGTTTTTCCGCGGCACGCCGTTTCCGGCCCGGTTTTTCCGCGGCACGCCGTTTCGGAGGCCGGATCCGGCCCGGTTTTTCCGCGGCACGCCATTTCGGAGGCCGGATCCGGCCCGGTTTTTCCGCGGCACGGCGTTTCGGAGGCCGGATCCGGCCCGGTTTTTTCCGCGGCACGCCGTTTCCGGCCCGTTTTTTCCGCGACACGCCGTTTCGGAGGCGGATCCGGCCCGGTTTTTCGCGGCACGCCGTTTCCGGCCCGGTTTTTTCCGCGGCACGCCGTTTCGGAGGCCGGATCCGCCCGGTTTTTCCGCGGCACGCCGTTTCCGCCCGGTTTTTCCGCGGCACGCCGTTTCGGAGGCCGGATCCCGGCCCGGTTTTTCCACGACACGCCGTTTCCGGCCCGGTTTTTTCCGCGGCACGCCGTTTCGGAGGCCGGATCTGGCCCGGTTTTCCGCGGCACGCCGTTTCGGAGGCCGGATCCGGCCCGGTTTTTCCACGGCAAGCCGTTTCCGGCCCGGTTTTTTCCGCGGTACGCCGTTTCCGGCCTGGTTTTTCCGCGGCACGCCGTTTCGGAGGCCGGATCTGGCCCGGTTTTTCCGCGGCACGCCGTTTCGGAGGCCGGATCCGGCCCGGTTTTTCCGCGGCACGCCGTTTCGGAGGCCGGAACCGGCCCTGTTTTTCCGCAGCACGTCGTTTCCGGCCGGTTTTTCCGCGGCACGCCGTTTCCGGCCCGGTTTTTCCGCGGTACGCCGTTTCCGGCCCGGTTTTTCCGCGGCACGCCGTTTCGGAGGCCGGATCCGGCCCGGTTTTTCCGCGGCACGCCGTTTCGGAGGCCGGATCCGGCCCGGTTTTTCCGCGGCACGCCGTTTCGGCCCGGTTTTTCCGCGGCACGCCGTTTCGGAGGCCGGATCCGGCCCGGTTTTTCCGCGGCACGCCGTTTCGGAGGCCGGATCCGGCCCGGTTTTCCCGCGGCACGCCGTTTCCGGCCCGGTTTTTCCGCAGCACGCCGTTTCGGCCCGGTTTTTCCACGGCACGCCGTTTCGGAGGCCGGATCCTCCCGGTTTTTCCACGGCACGCCGTTTCCGGCCCGGTTTTTCCGCGGCACGCCGTTTCGGAGGCCGGATCCGGCCCGGTTTTTCCGTGGCACGCCGTTTCCGGCCCGGTTTTTCCGCGGCACGCCGTTTTGGAGGCCGGATCCGGCCCGGTTTTTCCGCGGCACGCCGTTTCGGAGGCCGGATCGGCCCGGTTTTTCCGCGGCACGCCGTTTCGGAGGCCGGATCCGGCCCGGTTTTCCCGCGGCACGCCGTTTCCGGCCCGGTTTTTCCGCAGCACGCCGTTTCCGGCCCGGTTTTTCCACGGCACCGCCGTTTCGGAGGCCGGATCCGGCCCGGTTTTTCCACGGCACGCCGTTTCCGGCCCGGTTTTTCCGCGCACGCCGTTTCGGAGGCCGGATACCGGCCCGGTTTTTCCGTGGCACGCCGTTTCCGGCCCGGTTTTTCCGCGGCACGCCGTTTTGGAGGCCGGATCCGGCCCGGTTTTTCCGCGGCACGCCGTTTCGGAGGCCGGATCCGGCCCGGTTTTTCCGCGGCACTCCGTTTTCCGGCCCGGTTTTTCCGCGGCACGCCGTTTCGGAGGCCGGATCTGGCCCGGTTTTTCCGCGGCACGCCGTTTCGGAGGCCGATCCGGCCCGGTTTTTCCACGGCAAGCCGTTTCCGGCCCGGTTTTTCCGCGGTACGCCGTTTCCGGCCCGGTTTTTCCG
>NW_027441102.1:12500-36155 GCF_949628215.1 Phalacrocorax aristotelis | reverse complement strand
CGTCGGGTCGGGTCCCGTCGCGTAGGGTCCCCATCGGGTCAGGTCCCCATCGGGATGGGTCCCATCGGGTCTGGTCGGGTCTGGTCCCCATCGGGTCGGGTTCCCGTCGGGTCGGTTCCCCATCGGGTCGGTTCCCCATCGGGTCGGGTCCCATCGGGTCCGGTCCCCATCGAGTCATGTCCCGTCGGGTCGGGTCCCCGTCGGGTCGGGTCCCATCGGGTCTGGTCCACATCGGGTCGGGTTCCCGTCGGGTCAGGTCCCATCGGGTCGGTTCCCCATCGGGTCGGGTCCCGTCGCGTAGGGTCCCCATCGGGTCGGGTCCCCATTGGGTCGGGTCCCGTCGGGTCGGGTCCCGTCGGGTCAGGTCCCCATCGGGTCGGGTCCCCATCGTGTCGGGACCCATCAGGTCGGGTCCCCATCGAGTCGGGTCCCCATCGGGTCGGGTCCCGTCATGTCCCCATCGGGTCGGGTCCCCATCGGGTCAGGTCCCGTCGGGTCGGGTCCCCATCGGGTCAGGTCCCCATCAGGTCGGGTCCCCATGGGGTCAGGTCCCATTGGGTCGGGTCCCCGTCGGGTCCCCATCGGGTCGGGTCCCATCGGGTCGGGTCCCCATCGGGTCGGGTCCCCATCGGGTCAGGTCCCGTCAGGTCGGGTCCCATCGGGTCGGGTCCCCGTCGGGTCGGGTCCCATCGGGTCGTGTCCCATCGGGTCGGGTCCCATCGGGTCGGGTCCCCATCGGGTCAGGTCCCATCGGGTCGGGTCCCCATCGGGTCGGGTCCCGTCGAGTAGGGTCCCCGTCGGGTCGGGTCCCCATCGGGTCGGGTCCCATCGGGTCGGGTCCCCATCGGGTCGGGCCCCGTCGGGTCCCCATCGGCTCAGGTCCCCGTCGGGTCGGGTCCCCATCGGGTCGGGTCCCATCGGGTCGGGTCCCCATCGGGTCGGGTCCCGTCGGGTCCCCATCAGTTCGGGTCCCCATCGGCTTGGGTCCCATCAGGTCGGGTCCCCATCGGGTCCGGTCCCGTCGGGTCGGGTCCCCATCGGGTCGGGTCCCATTGGGTCGGGTCCCCATCGGGTCGGGTCCCGTCGGGTCCCATCGGGTCGGGTCCCGTCGGGTCGGTTCCCCGTCATGTCGGGTCCCATCGGGTCGGGTCCTGTCGGGTCGGGTCCTCATCGGGTCGGGTCCCCATCGGGTTGGGTCCCGTCGGGTCGGGTCCCCGTCGGGTCGGGTCCCATCGGGTCGGGTCCCCATCGGGTCGGGTCCTGTCGGGTCGGGTCCTCATCGGGTCGGGTCCCCATCGGGTCGGGTCCCGTCGGGTCAGGTCCCATCGGGTCGGGTCCCATCAGGTGGGTCCCCATCGGGTCGGGTCCCATCGGGTCGGGTCCCATCAGGTTGGGTCCCCATCGGGTCGGGTCCCCATCGGGTCAGGTCCCATCGGGTCGGGTGCCCATCGGGTCGGGTCCCGTCGAGTAGGGTCCCCGTCGGGTCGGGTCCCATCGGGTCGGGTCCCCATCGGGTCGGGCCCCGTCGGGTCCCCATCGGCTCAGGTTCCGTCGGGTCGGGTCCCCATCGGGTCGGGTCCCCATCGGGTCGGGTCCCATGGGGTCGGGTCCCCGTTGTGTCGGGTCCCATCGGGTCGGGTCCCATCGGGTCGGGTCCCCATCGGGTCGGGTTCCCGTCGGGTCGGGTCCCATCGGGTCGGGTTGGGTCCCGTCGGGTTGGGTCCCCGTCGTGTCGGGTCCCGTCGGGTCGGGTCCCATCGGGTCGGGTCTCCATCGGGTCGGGTCCCGTCAGGTCGGGTCCTGTCGGGTCGGGTCCCATCGGGTCGGGTCCCATCAGTTCGGGTCCCATCGGGTCGGGTCCCCATCGGGTCGGGTCCCCATCAGGTCGGGTCCCATCGGGTCAGGTCCCATTGGGTCGGGTCCCCATCAGGTCGGGTCCCCATGGGGTCTGGTCCCATTGGGTCGGGTCCCCGTCGGGTCCCCACCGGGTCGGGTCCCATCGGGTCGGGTCCCATCGGGTCGACTCCCCGTCGGGTCGGGTCCCCGTTGGGTCGGGTCCCATCGGGTCGGGTCCCGTCGGGTCCCCCATCGGGTCGGGTCCCATCAGGTCGGGTCCCCATCGGGTCGGGTCCCTATTGGGTCGGGTCCCATCGGGTCGGGTCCCATCGGGTCGGGTCCCGTCGGGTCGGGTCCTATCGGGTCGGGTCCCCGTCGGGTCGGGTCCCATCGGGTCGGGTCCCCATCGGGTCCGGTCCCCATCGGGTCGGGTCCCCATCGGGTCGGGTCCCCGTCGGGTTGGGTCCCGTCGGGTCGGGTCCCATCAGGTCCTCATCAGGTCGGGTCCCATCGGGTCGTGTCCCATCGGGTCGGGTTCTGTCGGGTCAGGTCCCCATCGGGTCGGGTCCAGTCAGGTCGGGTCCCCGTCGGGTCGGGTCCCCATCGGGTCGGGTCCCCATCGAGTCAGGTCCCGTCGGGGCGGGTCCCATCGGGTCGGGCCCCCATCGGGTCGGGTCCCGTCGGGTCGGGTCCCATCGGGTCGGGTCCCCATCGGGTTGGGTCCCCATCGAGTCAGGTCCCGTCGGGTCGGGTCCAGTCAGGTCGGGTCCCCGTCGGGTCGGGTCCCCATCGGGTCGGGTCCATCGGGTCGGGTCCCCATCGAGTCAGGTCCCGTCGGGTCGGTCCCCATCGGGTCGGGTCCCGTCGGGTCGGGTCCCATCGGGTCGGGTCCCCATCGGGTCAGGTCCCCATCGGGTCGGGTCCCGTCGGGTCCCCATCGGGTCGGGTCCCCATCGAGTCAGGTCCATCGGGTCAGGTCCCATCGGGTCAGGACCCGTCGGGTCGGGTCCCCATCGGGTCGGGTCCTATCGGGTCGGGTCCCCATCGGGTCGGGTCCTGTCGGGTCGGGTCCCGTCGGGTCGGGTCCCCATCGGGTCGGGTCCCATCGGGTCCCATCGGGTCGGGTCCCGTCGGGTCGGTTCCCCGTCATGTCGGGTCCCATCGGGTCGGGTCCCCATCGGGTCGGTCCTGTCGGGTCGGGTCCTCATCGGTCGGGTCCCCGTCGGGTCGGGTCCCATCGGGTTGGGTCCCGTCGGGTCAGGTCCCATCGGGTCGGGTCCCATCAGGTGGGTACCCATCGGGTCAGGTCCCCATCGGGACGGGTCCCGTCGGGTCAGGTCCCATCGGGTCGGGTCCCATCAGGTGGGTCCCCATCGGGTCGGGTCCCATCGGGTCAGGTCCCATCAGGTCGGGTCCCATCAGGTCGGGTCCCCATCGGGTCAGGTCCATGGGGTCGGGTCCCATCAGGTCGGGTCCCATCAGGTCGGGTCCCGTCGGGCCGGGTCCCCATCGGGTCGGGTCCCATCGGGTCGGGTCCCATCGGGTCGGGTCCCGTCGGGTCGGGTCCCATCGGGTCGGGTCCCCATCGGGTCGGGTCCCATCGGGTCGGGTCCCCATCGGGTCGGGTTCCGGTCGGGTCGGGTCCCATCGGGTCGGGTTGGGTCCCGTCGGGTTGGGTCCCCGTCGTGTCGGGTCCCGTCGGGTCGGGTCCCATCGGGTCGGGTCCTGTCGGGTCGGGTCCCATCGGGTCGGGTCCCATCAGGTCGGGTCCTGTCGGGTCGGGTCCCATCGGGTTGGGTCCCGTCAGGTCAGGTCCTGTCGGTCGGGTCCCATCGGGTCGGGTCCCATCAGGTCGGGTCCCATCGGGTCGGGTCCCATCAGGTCGGGTCCCCATCGGGTCAGGTCCCGTCGGGTCGGGTCCCATCGGGTCGGGTCCCCATCGGGTCGGGTCCCGTCGGGTTGGGTCCCCATCGAGTCAGGTCCCGTCGGGTCGGGTCCTGTCAGGTCGGGTCCCCGTCGGGTCGGGTCCCCATCGGGTCGGGTCCCATCGGGTCCCCATCTTTTCGGGTCCCCATCGGGTCGGGTCCCATCAGGTCGGATCCCCATCGGGTCAGGTCCCGTCGGGTCGGGTCCCATCGGGTCGGGTCCCATCGGGTCGGGACCCCATCGGCTCGGGTCCCATCGGGTCGGGTCCCGTCGGGTCGGTTCCCCGTCATGTCGGGTCGGGTCCCATCGGGTCCCCATCGGGTCGGGTCCCCATCGAGTCAGGTCCCATCGGGTCAGGTCCCATCGGGTCGGGTCCCCATCGGGTCGGGTCCTATCGGGTCGGGACCCCATCGGGTCGGGTCCCATCGGGTCGGGTCGCGTCGGGTCGGGTCCCATCGGGTCGGGTCCCATCGCGTCGGGTCCCCATCGGGTCGGGTCAGTCAGGTCGGGTCCATCGGGTCGGGTC
Organism: Phalacrocorax aristotelis; assembly: GCF_949628215.1. Taxonomy (NCBI): domain Eukaryota; kingdom Metazoa; phylum Chordata; class Aves; order Suliformes; family Phalacrocoracidae; genus Phalacrocorax; species Phalacrocorax aristotelis. The sequence continues at coordinate 31,867 of NW_027441102.1, read as the reverse complement.
CCCTCGTGTCGGGTCCCCATCGGGGTGGGTCCCATCGGGTCGGGTCCCCATCAGGTCGGGTCCCCATCAGGTCAGGTCCCCATGGGGTCAGGTCCCATTGGGTCGGGTCCCCGTCGGGTCCCCATCGGGTCGGGTCCCGTCGGGTCCCCATCGGGACGGGTTCCGTCGGGTCGGGTCCCGTCGGGTCGGGTCCCATCGGGTCGGGTCCCCATCGGGTCGGGTCCCGTCGGGTCCCCATCGGGTCGGGTCCCGTCGCGTAGGGTCCCCATCGGGTCGGGTCCCCATCGTTTCGGGTCCCATCGGGTCTGGTCCCCATCGGGTCGGGTCCCCATCGGGTCGGGTCCCATCGGGTCGGTTCCCCATCGGGTCGGGTTCCCGTCGGGTCGGGTCCCATCGAGTCGGGTCCCATCGAGTCGGGTCCCATCAGGTCGGGTCCCCATGGGGTCAGGTCCCATTGGGTCAGGTCCCGTCGGGTCCCATCGGGTCGGGTCCCGTCGCGTAGGGTCCCCGTCGGGTCGGGTCCCCATCGGGTCGGGTTCCGTCGGGTCGGGTCCCCATCGGGTCAGGTCCCCATCGGGTCGGGTCCCCAGCGTGTCGGGACCCATCAGGTCGGGTCCCCATCGAGTCGGGTCCCATCGAGTCGGGTCCCCATCGGGTCGGGTCCCATCGGGTCAGGTCCCCATCGGGTCGGGTCCCATCAGGTCGGGTCCCCATGGGGTCAGGTCCCATTGGGTCGGGTCCCCGTCGGGTCCCCACCGGGTCGGGTCCCATCGGGTCGGGTCCCCATCGGGTCGGGTCCCCATCGGGTCAGGTCCCGTCGGGTCGGGTCCCATCGAGTCGGGTCCCTGTCGGGTCGGGTCCCATCGGGTCGGGTACCCATCGAGTCATGTCCCGTCGGGTCGGGTCCCCATCGGGTCGGGTCCCCGTCGGGTCGGGTCCCGTCGGGTCGGGTCCCATCGGGTCGGGTCCCGTCGGGTCCCCATCGAGTCGGGTCCCATCGGGTCGGGTCCCCATCGGGTCAGGTCCGCGTCGGCTTGGGTCCCATCGGGTCGGGTCCCGTCGGGTCCCCATCAGTTCGGGTCCCCATCGGCTTGGGTCCCATCAGGTCGGGTCCCCATCGGGTCCGGTCCCGTCGGGTCGGGTCCCCATCGGGTCGGGTCCCATTGGGTCGGGTCCCCATCGGGTCGGGTCCCGTCGGGTCCCATCGGGTCGGGTCCCGTCGGGTCGGTTCCCCGTCATGTCGGGTCCCATCGGGTCAGGTCCCGTCGGATCGGGTCCCATCGGGTCGGGTCCCCATCGAGTCAGGTCCCGTCGGGTCGGATCCCCATCGAGTCGGGTCCCCATCGGTCGGGTCCCGTCGGGTCGGGTCCCATCGGGTCCCCATCGAGTCGGGTCCCCATCGGGTCGGGTCCCGTCGGGTCCCCATCAGTTCGGGTCCCCATCGGCTTGGGTCCCATCAGGTCGGGTCTCTATCGGATCCGGTCCCGTCGGGTCGGGTCCCCATCGGGTCGGGTCCCCATTGGGTCGGGTCCCGTCGGGTCGGTTCCCCGTCATGTCGAGTCCGTCGGGTCGGGTCCAGTCAGGTCGGGTCCCCATCGGTTCGGGTCCTGTCGGGTCGGGTCCATCGGGTCGGGTCCCGTCGGGCCAGTTCCCCGTCATGTTGGGTCCCGTCGGGTCGGGTCCCATCGGGTCGGGTCCCATCAGGTCGGGCCCCATCAGGTCGGGTCCGTTGGGTCGGGTCCCCATCGGGTCGGGTCCCATCAGGTCGGGTCCCCATAGGGTCAGGTCCCATCGGGTCAGGTCCCGTCGGGTCGGGTCCCCATCGGGTCGGGTCCCATCGGGTCGGGTCCCCGTCGGGTCGGGTCCCCGTCGGGTCGGGTCCCGTCGGGTCGGGTCCCCATCGAGTCGGGTCCCATCGGGTCGGGTCCCCGTCGGGTCAGGTCCGCGTCGGCTTGGGTCCCATCGGGTCGGGTCCCGTCGGGTCCCCATCAGGTCGGGTCCCCATCGGGTCCGGTCCCGTCGGGTCGGGTCCCCATCGGGTCGGGTCCCGTCGGGTCCCATCGGGTCGGGTCCCGTCGGGTCGGTTCCCCGTCATGTCGGGTCCCATCGGGTCAGGTCCTGTCGGGTCGGTCCCATCGGGTCGGGTCCCCATCGGGTCGGGTCCCGTCGGGTCCCATCGGGTCGGGTCCCATCGGGTCGGTTCCCCGTCATGTCGGGCCCCATCGAGTCAGGTCCCGTCGGGTCGGATCCCCATCGAGTCGGGTCCCCATCGGGTCGGGTCCCGTCGGGTCGGGTCCCATCGGGTCCCCATCGAGTCGAGTCCCCATCGGGTCGGGTCCCGTCGGGTCCCCATCAGTTCGGGTCCCCATCGGGTCGGGTCCCCATCGGGTCTGGTCCCCATCGGGTCGGGTCCCGTCGGGTCGGGTCCCATCGGGTCGGGTCCCCTCGGGTCGGGTCCCCATCGGGTCGGGTCCCCATCGGGTCGGGTCCCATCGGGTCGGGTCCCCATCGGGTAGGGTCCCGTCGGGTCCCCATCGGGTCGGTTCCCCGTCATGTCGGGTCCCGTCGGGTTGGGTCCCATCAGGTCGGGTCCCCATCGGTTCGGGTCCTGTCGGGTCGGGTCCCATCGGGTCGGGTCCCCATTGGGTCAGGTCCCATCGGTTCTGGTCCCGTCGGGTCGGGTCCCCATCGGGTCGGGTCCCATCGGGTCGGGTCCCATCGGGTCGGGTCCCGTCGGGTCGGGGTCCCATCGGATCGGGTCCCGTCGGGTCCCCATCGGGTCGGGTCCCCATCGGGTCTGGTCCCCATCGGGTCAGGTCCCATCGGGTCGGGTCCCCATCGGGTCGGGTCCCATCGGGTCGGGTCCCGTCGAGTCGGATCCTATCTGGTCGGGTCCCATCGGGTCGGGTCCCCATCGGGTCGGGTCCCATCGGGTCGGGTCCCGTCGGGTTGGGTCTTCATCGGGTCGGGTCCCGTCGAGTCGGGTCCCCATCGGGTCGGGTCCCCGTCGGGTCGGGTCCCCATCGGGTCGGGTCCCCATCGAGTCGGGTCCCCATCGAGTCGGGTCCCCATCGGGTCGGGTCCCATCGGGTCGGGTCCCCATCGGGTCGGGTCCCCATCGGGTCAGGTCCCGTCGGGTCGGGTCCCATCGAGTCGGGTCCCTGTCGGGTCGGGTCCCATCGGGTCGGGTCCCCATCGAGTCATGTCCCGTCGGGTCGGGTCCCCATCGGGTCGGGTCCCCGTCGGGTCGGGTCCCGTCGGGTCCCCATCGAGTCGGGTCCCATCGGGTCGGGTCCCCGTCGGGTCAGGTCCGCGTCGGCTTGGGTCCCATCGGGTCGGGTCCCGTCGGGTCCCCATCAGTTCGGGTCCCCATCGGGTCCGGTCCCGTCGGGTCGGGTCCCCATCGGGTCGGGTCCCATCGGGTCGGGTCCCCATCGGGTCGGGTCCCGTCGGGTCCCGTCGGGTCGGTTCCCCGTCATGTCGGGTCCCATCGGGTCAGGTCCCGTCGGATCGGGTCCCATCGGGTCGGGTCCCCATCGAGTCAGGTCCCGTCGGGTCGGATCCCCATCGAGTCGGGTCCCGTCGGGTCGGGTCCCATCAGGTCGGATCACCCATCGGGTCAGGTCCCGTCGGGTCGGGTCCCATCGGGTCGGGTCCCATCAGGTCGGATCCCCATCGGGTCAGGTCCCGTCGGGTCGGGTCCCATCAGGTCGGGTCTCTATCGGGTCGGGTCCCCATCGGGTTGGGTCCCGTCGGGTCAGGTCCCATCGGGTCGGGTCCCGTCGGGTCGGTTCCCCGTCATGTCGGGTCCCGTCGGGTCGGGTCCCATCAGGTCAGGTCCCCATCGGTTCGGGTCCTGTCGGGTTGGGTCCCGTCGGGTCGGGTCCTGTCGGGTCGGGTCCCATCGGGTCGGGTCCCATCAGGTCGGGTCCCCATCGGGTCGGGTCCCCATCGGGTCGGGTCCCATCAGGTCGGGTCCCCATCGGGTAAGGTCCCGTCGGGTCAGGTCCCGTCGGGTCGGGTCCCCATCGGGTCGGGTCCCATCGGGTCGGGTCCCCATCGGGTCGGGTCCCCGTCGGGTCGGGTCCCGTCGGGTCGGGTCCCCATCGGGTCGGGTCCCCGTCGGGTCAGGTCCGCGTCGGCTTGGGTCCCATCGGGTTGGGTCCTGTCGGGTCCCCATCAGTTCGGGTCCCCATCGGCTTGGGTCCCATCAGGTCGGGTCCCCATCGGGTCCGGTCCCGTCGGGTCGGTTCCCCGTCATATCGGGTCCCATCGGGTCAGGTCCCGTCGGGTCGGGTCCCATCGGGTCGGGTCCCCATCGGGTCGGGTCCCGTCGGGTCCCATCGGGTCGGGTCCCGTCGGGTCGGATCCCCATCGAGTCGGGTCCCCATCGGGTCGGGTCCCGTCGGGTCGGGTCCCATCGGGTCCCCATCGAGTCGGGTCCCCATCGGGTCGGGTCCCGTCGGGTCCCCATCAGTTCGGGTCCCCATCGGGTCGGGTCCCCATCGGGTCGGGTCCCCATCGTTTCGGGTCCTGTCGGGTCGGGTCCCATCGGGTCGGGTCCCCATCGGGTCGGGTCCCCATCGGGTCGGGTCCCATCAGGTCGGGTCCCCATCGGGTCAGGTCCCATCGGGTCAGGTCCCGTCGGGTCGGGTCCCCATCGGGTCGGGTCCCCATCGGGTCGGGTCCCATCGGGTCGGGTCCCCATCGGGTCAGGTCCCGTCGGGTCAGGTCCCGTCGGGTCGGGTCCCCATCGGGTCGGGTCCCATCGGGTCGGGTCCCCATCGGGTCGGGTCCCGTCGGGTCGGGTCCCATCGGGTCGGGTCCTCATCGGGTCGGGTCCCGTCGGGTCCCCATCGGGTCGGGTCCCGTCGCGTCGGGTCCCCATCGGGTCGTGTCCCATCGGGTCGGGTCCCCATCAGCTCGGGTTCCGTCGGGTCAGGTCCCATCGGGTCGGGTCCCATCGGGTCGGGTCCTGTCTGGTCGGGTCCCGTCGGGTCGGGTCCCTAGCGGGTCGGGTCCCATCGGGTCGGGTCCCTATTGGGTCGGGTCCCTATTGGGTCGGGTCCCCATCGGGTCGGGTCCCATCGGGTCGGGTCCCTATTGGGTCGGGTCCTCATCGGGTCAGGTCCCATCAGGTCGGGCCCCCATCGGGTCGGGTCCCCATCGGGTCGGGTCCCGTCGGGTCGGGTCCCTATTGGTTCGGGTCCCCATCGGGTCGGGTCCCATCGGGTCAGGTCCCTATTGGGTCAGGTCCCTATTGGGTCGGGTCCCCATCGGGTCGGGTCCCATCGGGTCGGGTCCCCATCGGGTCTGGTCCCATCAGGTGGGTCCCCATCGGGTCGGGTCCCCATCGGGTCGGGTCGGGTCCCGTCGGGTCGGGTCCCCATCGGGTCGGGTCCCCATCGGGTCGGGTCCCCGTCGGGTCAGGTCCCCGTCGGGTCGCGTCCCCATCGGGTCGGGTCCCCATCGGGTCGGGTCCCCGTCCCTTGGGGGACTTGGGGGACTTGGGGGACTTGGGGGGGGCGGGGGCATGTGGAGGGTGTGGGGGGATATGGGGGACGTGGGATATTGGGGACTTGGGGGGCTTTGGGGGAACTTTGGTGGGCGGGGGGGGGCGACATGAAGGGATGGGGGTGTGGGGGGATTTAGGGGGGCCTTAGGGGGATATATGGAGTACACGGGGTTTTGGGGGACATGGGGATCTAGGGGTGACATGTGGGGATGTGGGGGGACGTAGAGGGTTTGGGGGGGGTCATGGGGATACTCGAGGGCACGGGGGGGCTGGGGCGGACAGGGCGGGGGGGGGGACAGGGCGGATGGTGGGGGGGAGAGGGCGGATGGGGGGGGAGATCGGGTGGGGGGTGAGAGGTCGGGTGGGGGGGGGGAGAGGGCGGATGTGGGGGGGGAGAGGGCGGATGTGGGGGGGGGAGAGGTCGGATGGGGGGGAGAGGTCGGATGTGGGGGGGGGAGAGGGCGGATGTGGGGGGGGAGAGGTCGGATGTGGGGGGGGGGAGAGGTCGGATGGGGGGGAGAGGTCGGATGTGGGGGGGGACAGGGCGGATGTGGGGGGGGACAGGGCGGATGGGGGGGGGACAGGGCGGATGGTGGGGGGACAGGGCGGATGGGGGGGGGACAGGGCGGATGGTGGGGGGGACAGGGCGGATGTGGGGGGGTGAGGTCGGATGTGGGGGGGGGGAGAGGTCGGATGTGGGGGGGGGAATGGTCGGATTGGGGGGGAGAGGTCGGATGTGGGGGGGACAGGGCGGATGTGGGGGGGGACAGGGCGGATGGGGGGGGACAGGGCGGATGGTGGGGGAGACAGGGCGGATCTGGGGGGGGACAGGGCGGATGGGGGGGGTACAGGGCGGATGTGGGGGGGGTGAGGTCGATGTGGGGGGGGAGAGGTCGGATGTGGGGGGGGGAGAGGTCGGATGGGGGGGGAGAGGGCGGATGGGGGGGGACAGGGCGGATGGTGGGGGGGGGACAGGGCGGATGTGGGGGGGGGAGAGGGCGGATGGGGGGGGTGAGGTCGGATGTGGGGGGGGGAGAGGTCGGATGTGGGGGGGGGAGAGGTCGGATGGGGGGGGGGAGAGGTCGGATGGGGGGGGAGAGGGCGGATGGGGGGGGACAGGGCGGATGGTGGGGGGGGGACAGGGCGGATGGGGGGGGGGGAGAGGTCGGATGGGGGGGGAGAGGGCGGATGGGGGGGGGACAGGGCGGATGGGGGGGGGACAGGGCGGATGGGGGGGGGAAAGGGTGGATGTGGGGGGGCCGCCATAGGGCCACCATCTCATTGCGGTCGCAGGGGCGTGGCGGGGTCCCCTGGGGCGCTGTCCCGGGGGGGGTGGGGGGGCATTTCGGGGGAGACACCCCGGGGGGGCGGGGTGGGGGCGCAGCTGGAGCCCCTCGAGGGGCCACGCAAGGGTCGGGCAAAGCCGGCCGAGGGCTCGCTCTGGCCCCGCGCGAGGAAGATGAGGCTGGCGAGGCCTTCCCCGGCGCGCTGGGAGGAGCCTGCCAGTGGTGGGCCTTCAGCCTCACGGGGTGGGGGGCTTCACACACACACACACACACCCCCCACCGTGCGAGGGGCGCGCGGTGGGGCTGGTGGCCCGCGGCGAGGGGGACACGGGGGCGGCGGAGTAGCGCCGCTGGGGGGGCACTGAGGACCAGCGAAGGGCCGGTGGGGCTGCGAGGGCTGGGGGGCAGCGGGGGGCAGCTCTGGTGCGGCGGCCGCGAGGTGGGGGGCGTCCAGGGCCCCCCCGGGTAGGAGCAGGGGCGACGAGTCGGGGTGACAACCTTGGCCTTCAAGAGAGCCAACTTTGGCCTCTTGGAAGACCTGCCGGGAGGGATCCCGTGGGGTAGGGCTCTAACTGACCTTAGGGACCCCCAAACTTGGAGACACCCCAACCCCTGACCTTGAAGACCCCAACCCTGGGGTCCCTGACCTTGAAGACCCCTTGAAACACTTCTGGGGACCTCAACCTTGAAGACCCCCAACGCTTGTGACCCCAACGCTTGTGACCCCAACCCTTGGAACCCCAACCTTGAAGACCTCCTGAAGCACTCCTGGGGACCCCCAAACTTGAAGACCCCCAACCCTTGGAACCCCAACCCTTGGAACCCCAGCCTTGAAGACCTCAACCTTGAAGACCCCCTGAAGCACTCCTGGGGCCCCCAACCTTGATGACCCCCAACCTTGAAGACCCCAACCTTGAAGCACTCCTGGGGACCCCCAGCCTTGATGACCCCCAACCTTGAAGACCCCAACCCTTGGAACTCCAACCTTGGAGACCCCCTCAGGCACTCCTGGGGAACCTCAACCTTTGAGACCCCCAACTGTGGAGACCCCCAACCTTGAAGACTCCACCCCTTGGAACCCCAACCTTGGAGACCCCCTCAAGCACTCCTGAGGACCCCCAACCTTGATGACCCTCAACCTTGAAGACCCCTGAAGCACTCCTGGGGGCCCCCAACCTCGGAGACCCCCCCCCAACCTTGGTGACCCCAGCTGCCAGGCATGGGCTGGGTTCCATCTTCTGAGCCCACCTAGATGGTGGGGACCCGAGCGCCGTGGTGAAAACGCGGTTGTCCGAGGGGCTGGAGAAGAGGTTGGCCAACGGGACGGTGTCGGCGCCCCGCACCGGGCCCTCCCGCTGGAGGAAGGGCAAAACCAAACCCAAGCTGGGCTTCAAACCCCCAGAGGTCTCCTTCAGGAGAGCAGGTTTCCACCAGGAACCGGAGCCGCGCAAGCCCCCCAAGCCCCACGCGCGGCGCAACCCGCCCAACCGTCTCCACGGGACCTTCAGACCACGTTCCTCTTCCTCACCCCTCAACGGGGCGTCCTCCAAGCTGCTAAAGAAGAGGGGGGGGGGGGAGCAAAAAGAAGCATCTTCCACCCTACTGGTGCTCCTTCCTCTCCCATCTTAGGACAACACGGCGCGGGGTTGGCTTTGCCCAACTATTTATTGAGGGCAGAAGGTTCTGCCTGGTGGGTACATCAACACGGAGAAGGTACGTCCATCCCCTGACGCCGGCCCATGGTGGGTGGGGCCCCCTCCGGATCTAGTCAGTGTCATCCTCTTGCCCGGTTATGATGACTCTCATGATCGACTTTCTAGCATTGGACATGGTGGCCGTGACCTTCATGTGGCCGGCGTAGACCATGACGGGCTCCTGGCACGCGCCCAGCTTGACTCGGTGGAGCATGGTTTCGTTGCCGGTGCTGGCGGGTTGATTGTTGTACATCCTCTTGTAGATGGTCTCCAGCTCCTTGAGGTGGGCTTTGTGCATGGAGATCTCCATGGCAAGCTCCACAGAATACAGGTTGTAGTCGAAGGGGTTGGAGAAGAGGATGGCCAAGGTGAAGGTGTCCGCCTCGTACACCAGGAGCCCCACGCTCCCCCGGAAACGGAGCATGGAGTTGGTGAACTGGCAACTCTCCGTGGCACCCGGTGGGATCCTGGGGCACGGCGGCTTGGAGCTGTGGCCGCTGAAGCAGTAGCTCCTGGAAGGAGAACAGAGGTGGGAGGGGGTGGGGGGCAATGGGGACCATGAGGGCTTATGAGGGAGATGGTCCCACCAGGGGGAGAAGGTCCCACCACGGGGAGGTGGTCCCACCACAGGGAGATGGTCCCACCATAGGGAGACGGTCCCACCACAGGGAGGTGGTCCCACCACGGGGAGATGGTCCCACCAGGGGGAGGTGGTCCCACCACAGGGAGATGGTCCCACCACGGGGAGACGGTCCCACCACAGGGAGGTGGTCCCACCATGGGGAGATGGTCCCACCAGGGAGAGATGGTCCCACCAGGGAGAGATGGTCCCACCAGGGGGAGATGGTCCCACCACAGGGAGGTGGTCCCACCACGGGGAGGTGGTCCCACCATGAAAAGATGGTTCCACAGGAGGAGATGGTCCCACTATGGGGAGATGGTTCCACCAGGGGGAGATGGTCCCACCACGGGGAGGTGGTCCCACCACGGGGAGGTGGTCCCACCATGGGGAGATGGTCCCACCACGGGGAGATGGTCCCACCATGGGGAGATGGTTCCACCAGGGGGAGATGGTTCCACCAGGGGGAGATGGTCCCACTATGGGGTGATGGTCCCACTATGGGGTGATGGTCCCATCAAGGGGAAGATGGTCCCACCACGACGACATGGTCTCACCACAGTGCGGCCTCCCAACCCTGGGACCGGACCAATGTCGGTGTCGGGGGTTTGCTGAAGAGGCGATCGCCTCGATGAGGCCGAGGAGAGGGGCAGAACTGGGCGAGGACTTGGTGGTGGCCTCTTCCCTAGTCCCAGCCCAGCTGTGCCACCTGCAATAAGGTGCCCCCGCCCCTCCGCCGCGCCTTATCGGCTGCCAGAAAATTAGGCCTGAGCTTATGCCAAGAGCCCGGTTGGTACCAGAACCCCCCGGGGGGAGGCATTTAACCCAAAGCAGGAGGCTGTGCCCCACCCGCGGCGAAGCGCTAGTCCCGGCCCAACTCGTGGGTCGGGGTTTAGGCACGCGGCGCCTTTAAATTGTAGAAGCGTGAACTTCTTGGTTGAGCCTCGAGACCTTCCTTCCTGTTTCCTCTAATTTACCCACCCCAACAGCTCCTGCTCAGGACTGAAAGTACAAAGAGCTGGGGCTGGGGGCGTCCCACCAGCTGTAAAACCGACCGCGGGGAGGTGGTCCCGCCATGGGGAGGTGGTCCTGCTGTGGGGAGGTGGTCCTGCCATGGGGAGGTGGTCCTGCCGTGGGGAGGTGGTCCTGCCGTGGGGAGGTGGTCCCGCCACGGGGAGGTGGTCCCGCCATGGGGAGGTGGTCCCGCCATCGGGAGATGGTCCCACCATGGGAGATGGTTGAACCACAGGGAGGTGGTCCCACCGTGGGGAAATGGCCCCACAACAGGGAGATGGTCCCACCACGGGGAGTTGGTTTGAACCACAGGGAGGTGGTCCCACTGTGGGGAGGTGGTCCTGCCGTGGGGAGATGGTCCCACCATGGGGAAATGGCCCCACCACCATGACATGGTCCCACCACCATGACATGGTCCCACCACAGGGAGACATTCCGACCACAAGGAGGTGGTCCCACCACGGGGAGATGGTCCCACCACGGAGAGATGGTCCCACCACAGGGAGGTGGTCCCACCACGGGGAGATGGTTCCACCACGGGGAGATGGTCCCACCACAGGGAGGTGGTCCCACCACGGGGAGATGGTTCCACCACGGGGAGATGGTCCCACCATGGGGAGATGGTCCCACCACGGGGAGGTGGTCCCACCACGGGGAGATGGTCCCACCACGGGGAGGTGGTCCCACCACGGGGAGATGGTCCAACTTGGACCTTCCGCCTGATCCTGGGTCCCTTCCACCCCCAGAGCCCCCTCCCGGCGTTACCTGGGCTGTGCAAGGTGACATCATGGGTTTTGTTGGTGATCTCAATGTCCACGCTCCGCTCCATGCCTTCCCACCCTAGTGACCGAAAGCTCGGTCAACCGGCGACCAACCCAACAGCGGCAAGGCTCGACCCCGGCGCCGGGCGGCGGGAACGGGGCCCACAACGACCCCGCCGGGGTCCCTCAGCTCTCGTGAGCGCGGGGCTGACGCCGTTGGGTGTTGACCCGAGCGAAGGCGGGAGCGTTGACCGGGCGCTCAAGGGAGCGGGACTAACTGGGGCTTGGTGCGTCAGCCGGGGGTGGGGGGGTGGGGGGGTGGGGGTGGCAGCAGTTTCCGCTGCTGTTTCTGCAGTGGGTTTCACAGATGGTTCCGCAGGAGTTTGTGATGCTGTAAAAACTGGTTAAAGAAAAAGAAACCCAACTTTCTAAGACTCGGTTTTAGGGGTTTGTTGTGGTTTAGCGGCAGCTCAGCCCCACCCAGTCGCTCGCTCACTCCCCCACCGGTAGATGGGGGAGAGAATCAGAAGGGTAACGCTCGTGGGTTGGGATAAGAACAGTTTAATAATTAAAATTAAAAGAAACAACAGTAGAAATGCAATGGAAAGGAGAACCACGAGAGGCGCAAAGCCCCGGGGGAGGGGGAAAGGGGTGGGAAGGGGGAACGAACCGCCGGAACGAACCGCACGCGCCGCAGCCGCTCGCCGCCCGCCGACCCGACGCCGCGCCGCCCCCGCGCTGCCACTGCCCCCCCCTCAATATACTGGTCATGGTGTCACATGGTATGGAATGAACCTGCCATTGGCCAGTCGGGGTCAGCCGCCCCCACCATGGCCCTGCCCCTCCCAGCCCCCCCTGCCACGCCACGCGGCAGAGCGCGGGAAGCTGGAAAGGTAGCCAACCCCCACAGTGAGGAGAATTAACCCCTTCTCAGCCAAAACCAGCACATTCTCCACCCCTTATTCCATACCACTTACACCATGCCCAGGTCCCATACGATGCCATACAACCGTACCAACCACCTCCCCTCCCCTTCCCATCCTTTAACATAATACACAGACATCATTCCCTTAGTTCATGGATCTTCCCTGTAAAATGTCCATTAAAATGTCCATTGAGTTCACGCAGTCCATGACTCTGGGCTCCATCTGTTGTATCAGTCTTTCCGGGTGGGAGAGACGGTGTGTGGCGTTGGGTTGCTGCATACCGAGTCAGTCATCGTTCCATCACTGCTGCACGGCTTGTTTCATAGTTGATCTTCCATGGCTTGGGAGGCTCGTACTCTGATATCGTGGATACAACACAGAGGTGACACACAGTATTATATAGCAGTTCACATTGTGCCATTCAGTTCATTGCCTGTTTTCACCCAAAATCAAACCCCCTTGAGGCACACGTTGGACTTCTCCGTCCTCCCGCATCACCCACCAAGTGCACCCAGGTCCTCGAGCAAAAGCAATCCCACGAATGGCTTTGCCTTTGCCTGAGGCAGGGAGGACCCAGACTGTGTTGCCCAGCGTACTTTTTGCGTGCGCTACAGGGCCTCCATCCCCTCCCACAGGATGTAGGATTTCTGACTGGGCAGGGCCAGCTCGCCTGGCAGATCCCCTCCTGTTGACTAACCACGTGGCTTTTGCCAAATGTGTATCCCAGGGCCTGAATGTCCCACCCCCCATTGCTCTCAGCGTAGTTTTTAACAGTCCATTGTACCGCTCCATTTTCCCAGAGGCTGGTGCGTGACAGGGGGTGTGATACACCCACTCAACGCCACGCTCTTTGGCCCAGGTGTCTATGAGGTTGTTTCGGAAATGAGTCCCGCTGCCTGACTCAGTTCTCTCTGGGGTGCCATGTCGCCACAGGACCTGTTTTTCCAGACCCAGGAGAGCGTTCCGGGCAGCGGCGTGGGGGACAGGAGATGTTTCCAGCCAGTCAGTCAATGTTTCTACCATTGTAAGCACATGGCGCTTGCCTTGGCGGGTCTGTGGGAGTGTGATATAGTCAATGTGCCAGGCCTCCCCATATTTATATTTCAGCCATCGTCCCCCACACCACAGAGGCTTTACCCGCTTCGCTTGCTTGATTGCAGCGCACGTGTCACATTCGTGGATAGCCTGTGCAATAACATCCATGGTCAAGTCCACCCCTCGATCACGAGCCCACTGTATGTTGCATCTCTCCCTTGATGGCCTGAGGTGTCATGGGCCCACCGAGCTAGAAATAGTTCACCCTTTTGCTGCCAGTCCAGATCCACCTCAGCCGCTTCAATCTTGGCAGCCTGATCCACCTGCTGGTTGTTTCGATGCTCTTCAGTGGCCCGACTCTTGGGGACGTGAGCATCCACATGCCGTACCTTTACAACCAGGTTCTCTTCCTGGGCACCAATATCTTGCCCCAGTGCGGCAGCCCACATGGGTTTGCCTCGGCGCTGCCAGTTCTGCTTCCACTGCTGCAGCCAGCCCCACGGGGCATTTGCCACCATCCACGAGTCAGTACAGAGATAGAGCACTGGCCACTTTTCCCGTTCAGCGATGTCTAAGGCCAGCTGGATGGCCTTTACCTCTGCAAAGTGGCTCCGTTCACCTTCTCCTTCAGCAGGTTCTGCGACTTGTCGTGTAGGACTCCATACAGCAGCCTTCCATCTCCGGTGCTTTCCCACAAGGCGACAGGACCCATCAGTAAACAGGGCATACTGCTTCTCATTTTCTGGCAGTTTGTTATACAGTGGGGCTTCTTCAGCACGTGTCACCTCCTCCTCTGGTGATATTCCAAAGTCTTTGCCTTCTGGCCAGTCCATGGTCACTTCCAAGATTCCTGGGCGACTGGGGTTTCCTACTCGAGCCCGCTGGGTGATCAGTGCAACCCATTTACTCCACGTAGCATCAGTTGCAGAGTGTGTAGAGGGGATGTTTCCTTTGAACATCCAGCCCAGCACTGGCAGTCGGGGTGCCAGGAGCAACTGTGCTTCAGTACCAACCACTTCTGAAGCAGCTCGAACCCCTTCATATGCTGCCAATATCTCTTTTTCAGTTGGAGTATAGCGGGCTTCAGACCCTCTGTATCCCCGACTCCAAAACCCTAGAGGTCGACCCCGGGTCTCCCCAGGTGCTTTCTGCCAGAGGCTCCAGGTAGGGCCATTCTCCCCGGCTGCGGTGTAGAGCACATTTTTTACATCTTGTCCTGCCCGGACTGGCCCAAGAGCTACTGCATGGACTATTTCTCGTTTAATCTGTTCAAAGGCTTGTTGTTGTTCGGGGCCCCATTTGAAATCATTCTTTTTCCGGGTCACTTGATAGAGAGGGCTCACGATCAGACTGTAATTGGGAATATGCATTCTCCAAAAACCCACAACGCCCAAGAAAGCTTGTGTTTCCTTTTTGCTGGTTGGTGGAGACATGGCTGCTATTTTGTTGATCACATCCATTGGAATCTGACGACGACCGTCTTGCCATTTGATTCCTAAGAACTGGATTTCTCGTGCAGGTCCCTTCACCTTACTTTGTTTTATGGCAAAACCAGCCTTCAGAAGGATTTGAACTATTTTCTCACCTTTCTCAAAAACTTCTTCTGCTGTGCTGCCCCACACAATGATGTCATCAATGTATTGAAGGTGTTCTGGAGGTTCTCCCTGTTCCAGTACAGTCTGAATCAGTCCATGGCAAATGGTAGGGCTGTGTTTCCACCCCTGGGGCAGTCGATTCCAGGTGTACTGGACGCCCCTCCATGTGAAAGCAAACTGTGGCCTGCACTCTGCTGCCAGAGGGATTGAGAAGAATGCATTAGCGATATCAATTGTGGCATACCACTTGGCCGCCTTTGACTCCAGTTCGTATTGAAGTTCTAGCATGTCTGGCACAGCAGCACTCAACGGTGGAGTGACTTCATTCAGGCCACGATAGTCTACTGTTAGTCTCCACTCTCCATTAGACTTCCGGACTGGCCATATGGGACTGTTAAAGGGTGAGTGGGTCTTACTGATGACTCCTTGGCTCCTCAGTTGGTGAATGAGTTTATGGATGGGGATCAGAGAGTCTCTGTTGGTGCGATATTGCCCCCGGTGCACTGCTGTGGTGGTGATCGGCACCTGTTGTCCTTTGACCTTCAGCAACCCCACCACAGAAGGGTCCTTCGAGAGACCGGGCAAGGTAGACAGCTGTTCAGTTTCCTCCGTCTCCAAGGCAGCTACACCAAAAGCCCACTTGTAACCTTTTGGGTCCTTGAAATACCCTCTCCTGAGATGGTCTATGCCAAGGATGCACGGAGCCTCTGGGCCAGTCACAATGGGGTGCTTCTGCCACTCATTCCCAGTGAGGCTCACTTCGGCCTCCAATACAGTTAGCTCTTGAGATCCCCCTGTCACTCCAGCAATGCTGATGGGTTCTGCCCCTATATAGTTTGATGGCATTAAGGTGCACTGTGCGCCGGTGTCCACTAAAGCTCTATACTCCTGTGGGTCGGACGTGCCAGGCCATCGGATCCACACAGTCCAGTAAGCCCGGTTATCCCTTTCCTCCACCCGGCTGGAGGCAGGGCCCCTCTAGTCCTGATCATGGCAGTCACAACTCACTTCCTGTAAATGTGAATCAGGAGTCCCTCTATTACACTTAGAAATAAAATCTGCGCTTCTACTCCTCTGTCTGGGGACTTGCTCGCTGGAAACTGGAGCAGCAGCTTTCCTGGAAGAGCCTCCCTGAGTGACTGTTCTTCCTTGCAGTTCATGTACTCGTGCCTGTAGGGTCGAAGTAGGCTTGCCATCCCACCTCATCATGTCCTCTCCGTGGTCACGCAGGTAGAACCATAGGGTGGCCCGTGGTGTGTATCCCCTTCTTTGAGCCAAAGGACGCTTATTCCTAACAGCTGAGACACTGCTCTGTCGAGGTGGGGAGTAGGACAGATCTTCTTTGAGTTGCTGGACCTCTTGGGATAGTTTCTCCACAGCAGAGACAAGCGAGGAAGAGATATTTGTGTCATAATCCCGGAGTCTATCTATCACCTCTGCCACCGTTGGTGTCTCGTCATCTTTCCAGGACATCACTGCCAATGAGTTTGCATGCGAAGATGGTGCGCTCCGTACAAACTTCCGCCACATGGGTCGTGTGCACTCGGCTTCATCTGGATCTTTGGATGACCGTTGATCATCCAGGTCACCATAAATCACCTCAAACACAGCTAATTCCCTGAGATACTGGATGCCTTTCTCCATAGTTGTCCATTTTCCTGGGCGATATGTAACATCTTCTTTAAAGGGATACCTTTCCTTCACTCCAGACAGGAGTCGCCTCCAGAGGCTGAGGGCTTGTGTTTTTTTTCCAATTGCTTTGTCAACGCCCCCTTCCCCAGAAAGGGATCCCAATTGTTTGGCTTCTTTTCCCTCTAGTTCCAGGCTACTGGCCCCATTATCCCAGCATCGGAGCAGCCAGGTGGCAATGTGCTCACCTGAACGACGGCTATAATCTTTTCGCATATCTCGCAACTCGCTTAAGGACAGGGATCGGGTGGTCTCTATTTCATTTATTACTTCTCCCTCCTCTCCCCGCGATGGCCCTGGTTCTTCATCATCCCGTTCTAAACGAGTTGATGTCCGCTTCCAATATTTCGTCTTGTGTATGGGGGCAACTGATACCGGTACGGGTTTATTTTCTGAGCTAGCTCCGGTACTTGTTGTGGGGGTTTGAGCGGCTGCAGTGCCTGTTGTCAGGGCTGGATTGCCTACAGTGCCAGTCACTTTGCATTTCAATCCAGAGACATTCTCTTCCCCCTGGGGGCACTGAATACTGTTGAGCAGGGCTCGGTATGCATGGGCCAGACCCCAGCACGTTGCAGTTATCTGTGTCTCTCTGGAGTTCCCAGCGTAACAACATACTTTCTCCAAATATTCTACTAGTTTTTTAGGATTCTGCACTTGCTCGGGGGTGAAACTCCAAAACACTGGGGCTGCCCACTGCCCTAGGTATTTGCCCATGCTATCCCACATGCCCTGCCACTCGTAACTATCAAGCCTCGGGGCAGATTTCTGGGTGATATTCTTAAGTTGCCTAGTCAAAACCAAAACAACATGCCCAAAAACTAACAATGACTGCACCTTAACCACCCAAGGATGTTCAAGACACAAAAACGTTGTTGTAACAAAGGCACAGACATCATAGAACAAAGTTGCAAAGGTATTATTCTGTATTTCCTCCATATAAAATCTCTCAGAGGAGGAGGTATAATTGCTAATTGCCTCAACAAGGTGGTATCCGAAGTACAGTAACGGTTTCAGCAAAAACCCCAAATACCAGATAAAGCTGAAAACGAGTGTTTGTATAACAAATCTCGTAGGCAAAACATTACTAATCACAGCAGAACACAGCAGACTCAACAAACCAACACCGATTTTTAACACCAACTGCAAAAAGGACAACATGGTGCTGGGACCAGCAGCTGTTGTTATCTCCAACCCTCGTGCCCCACGTTGGGCGCCAAAAAGACTGTCGTGGTTTAGCGGCAGCTCAGCCCCACACAGCCGCTCGCTCACTCCCCCACCGGCAGATGGGGGAGAGAATCAGAAGGGGAACGCTCGTGGGGCGGGACAAGAACAGCTCAATAACTAAAATTAAAAGAAACAACAACAGAAATGCCATGTACAGGAGAACAACGAGAGGCGCAAAGCCCCGGGGGAGGGGGGAACGGAGGGCACAGGGGGAACGAACCGCCGGAACGAACCGCACGCGCCGCAGCCGCTCGCCGCCCGCCGACCCGGCGCCGCGCCGCTCCCGAGCCGCCACCTGCCCCCCCTCACCATACTGGTCATGGTGTCACGTGGCATGGAATGAACCTGCCATTGGCCAGCCGGGGTCAGCCGCCCCCACCATGGCCCCCCCCTCCCAGCCCCCCCCCCGCCACCCGGCAGAGCGCGTGAAGCATGCCATGCAGCAATCCCGCGTTTGAACTACATTCACTGCATCCATGAATGAAGAAGTATCTGAAAAAGTGTATGGAAATATTTCACGGGAGCTGCTCTGTTCTGTTTGTTTACAGACGTGGCTGGAGGCAATGGACATCCAGCTTTCCTGCTGGCTTCCAGGGCTGACGCGCAGGGAGATCGCAGCATGGGTACGTCGTGGCTTTTGACTTCCTTTGAGAGCTGCCAGCTCAAAGCCCAAGTGTGAGCGAGGCATCTCCTGCGGGTGTGAGAGCACAGACCTGCGTGTGCGTGCCGTGTCATTAGGCGATCCCCACCTATGCTCCCCTATTCGGTTATGATGGCGGATACCCCAGCGTAGGATGAAAACTTCTCATGGCTGTTTGGCTGCAGATGTGGCTCCGACTCCTCGGCTGGGTCCTGCGCTGGAGCTCACCTGGCACCCCAGGGGTGAGTCGTCAGTCTTGGCTGACTTCACAGACTCCTGAGTGCCAGCCCCTGCTGCGGGGCCCCCCGCGCTGGCCCGTTTCACCCAAAAATAAGGCTAGAAATCAGTCCGTTAGTGATTCCGTTAATTTTTATTATTTATATTTATATTTATATCTGTATATACGCAGAGAGACGCAGATGTGTCTATACAGGGACCGTGTGGCCACCAAGGGCGGGGCTCGGCCTCGCCGGCTTCACGCCCCCCCCCCTCGCCTTCGACGCCCAAACACCCGCCTACTGAAACCCTGGCCCACCCTGGCCACCGCTCCTCAGAGAGACCACCCGCCCCCCAACCGCCCCCCCGCCCAACCGCCCGCCTGTCTGCCCCCCAACTGCCCCCCCGCCCACCCACCTGCCTGTCTGCCCCCCAACTGCCCCTCCACCCACCCACCCACCTGCCCAACCACCCCCCCAACTGCCCCGCACCCACCCGCCCACCAACCCACCCAACTGCCCAACCACCCACCCACCCACAGATCCACCCACCCGCCTGCCAGACCCCCGCCCGCCCACCCCCCTGCCCAACCACCCAACTGCCCACCCACCCATGCACCCACCCCCCTGCCCACCCACCCTCCCCCCCCACCCACGCCCCCGCCCGCCCTGAGTTTCCTTTCTCCAGTTATTCCCTGCCCTTTCCCGGCACTCCCGGGCGGCCTTTCCCGGAATCGGGTCGGGTCCCGTCGGGTCGGGTCCCGTCGGGTCGGGTCCCCATCGGGTCGGGTCCCCATCAGGTCGGGTCCCATCAGGTCGGGTCCCATCGGGTCGGGTCCCATCGGGTCGGGTCCCCATCGGGTCGGGTCCCCATCAGGTCGGGTCCCGTCAGGTCAGGTCCCCATCGGGTCGGGTCCCATCGGGTCGGGTCCCATCGGGTCGGGTCCCATCGGGTCGGGTCCCCATCGGGTCGGGTCCCCATCAGGTCGGGTCCCATCAGGTCGGGTCCCATCAGGTCGGGTCCCATCGGGTCGGGTCCCATCGGGTCGGGTCCCCATCGGGTCGGGTCCCCATCAGGTCGGGTCCCGTCAGGTCAGGTCCCCATCGGGTCGGGTCCCCATCGGGTCGGGTCCCCATCGGGTCGGGTCCCGTCG
>NW_027441102.1:0-10000 GCF_949628215.1 Phalacrocorax aristotelis | reverse complement strand
GAAGAAGAACAACAACAACAACAAGAGGAAGAAGAGGAAGAGGAAAGGAAAAGGAAAAGCCAAGGCGACGCAGAGCCCAGTCGAGAGCCCGTGCAGCTCCCGCTCTCTCCCAGCTAAAGCCACGGCAGAGCTGAGGGTCCGCCGGGGGAGGGTCCGTCAGCCCCCGCGTTGCGGCCGCCTCCTTAAGAGGAAAAGGAGGGTGATTTTGGCGGGCGATTCCCTCCCGAGGGGGACGGAGGGCGCGAAGTGCCGGCCAGAGGCATCCCGCGGGGAGCTCCGCTGCCTCCCCGGGGCTCCTGGGGACTCCCTGGGCGCCTGGTGACCAGCGGGGCAGGGTGCGGATGGAGCCTGTCACTAGGGGAGGTCCCCAGGGGTCTGCGCTGGGGCCAGGGGGTTCAACAGAGTCATCGGTGACCTGGATGATGGGATCGAGTGTCACCTCAGCCAGTTTCCTGACGGTACCGAGCCGGGAGGGGCGGCTGAGGCACCCGAGGGCCGCGCTGCCACCCAGCGAGCCCTGGCCAGGCGGGAGAGCTGGGCCCAGGGGAGCCTCGTGGGATTCAGCCAGAGCCAGTGCCAGGTCCTGCCCCCGGGGGGGAACAGCCCCCCGCACCAGCACAGGCTGGGGGGGACCTGCTGGGAAGGCCCTGGGGGTGCTGGGGGGCAGCGAGGTGACCCCGAGCCAGCACCGGGCCCTTGGGGCCAAGGGGGCCAGCGGTGCCCTGGGGGGCATTGAAGGGAGTGTGGCCAGCAGGGCGAGGGAGGTTCTCCTCCCCCTCTGCTCTGCCCCGGTGAGGGCACATCTGGGGGGCTGCGGCCAGGTCTGGACCCCCCAGTTCAGGAAGGGCAGGGAGCTGCTGGAGCAAGGCCAGCGCAGAGCTGCCAAGGGGATCAGGGGCTGGAGCATCTCCCTCGGGAGGAAAGGCCGAGAGACCTGGGCTTGTTCAGCCTGGGGAAGGGAAGGCTGAGGGGGGTCTCATCAGTGCCTATAAATATCTGAAGGGCGGGTGTCAGGGGGATGGGGCTGGGCTCTTTTCAGTGGTGCCCAACGCCAGGCCAAGGGGCCACGGGCACAAGCTGGAACGCGGGAAGTTCCACTTAAATATGAGAAAAATACTATTTACTACATGGGTGACGGAGAAGTGGCACAGGCTGCCCAGAGAGGCTGTGGGGTCCCTTCCCTGGAGACATTCACCCCCCGCCTGGACGCGGCCCTGTGCCCCTGCTCTGGGGGTGCCTGCTCACGCAGGGGGTGGGACGGGGTGAGCTCCGGGGGTCCCTGCCAGCCCCCGCCAGGCTGGGACCGTGTGACTCTGTGGCCCGGCACGGCCGCTGGTTGCTGCCCGCTGTCGGCTGTGCAGGTGGGCAGAGGCGAGGTCGTGGAGAAGAGCCCAAAAACCATCAAAAGGGGGCTTCAGGGCACGGGGGCGACCGGTCGAAGGCTCGGGGGCGCAGGTAGTGTTTTCCTCAGTGGCCGGGAAGAAGAATACTGAGAGGAAGAGGAAGATTCACCCGATTAACACGTGCCTCAGAGGCCGGTGCCACCGGTGGAATTGGGGTTTTCCGGGTCACGGGGAGGTTCCCACGGCACCGCGGCGGCCGGCAGAGCTCACCTACCTCGAAGGGGGAAGGGGCTTCTTGCTCGTGGGTCGGCGGGGCTCACCGAGAAGGCTCTAAACTAGGGGCGAAGGGGGGCGGGGGGGGGGATGTAGCCAGGCCCACCAGAGAGGAGCCGTGGGGTGGGGTGGGGGGGGTGGGGCGTGTCAGCGCTGGGGTGGGGGGGTGTGAAACCGATAGCCCGGCTCATGTGCATCGACGCCAGCGCTGGCAGGAGCCAGGAGCTGGAAGCCATCGCAGGGACGTGGCGGGGCGGGGGGCGACGCTGCGACGGACGGCTCTGAGCCCTTCGGAAGGGAGAGGCGGGGGCGGCGGGGGCGGCTCGGCGTGTTACGGGCTGCTTCGATCGCCGACGCTACGGTCCAACGCTTATGGGTGAGGGTGACGGGGGCGGGGAAGGCCGGCGGGGTCTGTTCTAGACCACCCAAGCAAGACGAAGAGGTAGACGAAGTGTTCCGCAAGCAGCTGGAGGAAGCGCCGCCGCCGCGTGCCCTCGTTCTGGCGGAGGGCTTCAGTTCTCCAGGCGCCTGCTGGAAGTACAACACAGCAGAGAGGAGCCGGTCTAGGAGGTGCCTGGGGCGTGTGGAAGCGACCCTGCCAGGGAAAGGGGCCTCGCTTGGCCTCCAGCTCACAAACGGAGAAGGGCCGGCGGGAGACGTGGTGGTCGGAGGCCGTCCTGGGCTTAGCGACCCATATACGGCTGAGTTCGCCATTCTTGGTGAAGAAGAGGGGCCAGAAGGACCACGGAGGGGAGACGTGGGCCCGTTCGGGGCCCTGGTTGGGAGAGAGTCCCTTGGGGGGACGTCCCGAAGGGCAAAGGGGTCCGGGAAGGCTGGGCTTTCTTCAAGAAGGAAGAAGCCTTGCAGGCGCAGGAACAGGCCGTCCCCAGGTGCCGCAAGCCGAACCGGCGGGGAAGACCCGGCCGGGCTGAAGAGGGAGCGTCTGCTGGCGCTCGGGGAGAAAAAGGGGAGTTTTCTGCTTTTTGGAAGCACGAGAAGAGTAGAGAGACCTCGTTAGGTCGCGCAGGGAGAAAATTAGGGGAGGAAAAGGCTAGAAGTCAGCCCGGCCGCTGCCGTAGGGGAAAACAAAGACCCTTTTTTGTGAATATATCGACAAGAAAGAGAATCAAAGGGCATCGCCGTCCTCCATTGGACGCGAGGGGAACGCTGCAGCTGAGGATGAGGAGAAGGCTCAGGTATTAATGCCTTCTTTGCCTCAGTCTTTAACCATCAGACCAGTTACCCCCAGGGTTTTGAGCCCCCGGAGCTGGAAGGAGGGGATGGGGAGCACAATAAGCCCCCCATAATCCGGGAGGAAGCAGTTCACAACCTGCTGCACCACCTGGACACTCACAAGTCCGTGGGGCTGGATGGCTCCACCCGAGAGCGCTGAGGGAGCTGGCGGAGGAGCTCGCCAAGGCGCTCCCCACCATTTACCGGCAGCCCTGGTTAGCAGGGGAGGGCCCGGACCACCGGAGGCTTGCCGACGTGGCACCCAACTACAGGAAGGGCCGGAGGGAGGATCCGGGGAGCTACAGGCCAGTCAGCCTGACCTCGGTACCGGGGACGGCCGTGGAGCGGCTCACCCTGAGCGAGCTCCCCAGGCGAGGGCAGGACGGCCGGGGATCGGGCCCAGCCAGCACGGCTTCATGAGAGGCAGGTGCTGCCTGACCAGCCCGACCTCCTGTGACCAGGTGACGCGCCTGGTGGCGGAGGGAAAGGCTCTGGATGCGTCTCCCTTGACTTCAGCAAAGCCTTTGGCACGGTGTCCCACAGCACCCTCCTGGAGAGGCTGGCGGCTCGTGGCTTGGCTGGGTGGGCTCTTCGCTGGGTAAAACCTGGCTGGGCCGAGCCCAGAGAGTCGTGGTGACGGAGCTAAACCCAGCTGGCGGCCGGTCGCGAGCGGGGCTCCCCAGGGCTCCGTGCTGGGGCCAGCCTTGTTTAATATCTATCAGTGGTCTGGGGGAGGGGATCGAGGGCGCCCTCAGGGAGATGCAGGTGACACCAAGCTGGGCGGGAGTGTCGATCTGCTGGAGGGCAGGAGGGCTCTGCGGAGGGACCTGGGCAGGCTGGATCCATGGGCCGAGGTCAGCTGTGTGGGGTTTAACAAGGCCAAGTGCCGGGCCCTGCCCTTGGGTGACACCAACCCCAGGCAGCGCCCCAGGCCTGGGGCAGAGGGGCTGGGAAGTGCCCGGCGGAGAAGGCCCTGGGGGTGCTGGCTGACAGCCGGCTGGGCATGAGCCAGCAGTGCCCGGGTGGCCAAGGAGGCCACCAGCCCCCGGGCTTGTGTCAGCCCTGGTGTGGCCAGCAGGAGCCGGGCAGGGATGGGGCCCCTGTGCTCGGCCCTGGGGAGGCCCCACCTCGAATGCTGGGCTCAGGTTTGGGCCCCTCGGGACAAGAAGGCCCTGGAGGGGCTGGAGCGTGTCCAGAGAAGGGCAGCGGGGCTGGGGCAGGGTCTGGAGCACAAGTGTGCTGGGGGGCGGCTGAGGGGGCTGGGGGGGTTTAGCCTGGAGAAGGGGGGGCTGAGGGGAGCCCTTCTCGCTCTCTGCAGCTGCCTGAGAGGGGCTGGAGTGAGGGGGGGGTCGGTCTCTGCTCCCAAGTCACCAGCGACAGGACGAGAGGAACCGGCCCCAGGCTGCGTCAGGGGAGGTTTAGGTTGGATGTGAGGGAAATGTTGGGTTGGGGGGGTTGGGTTGGGGGGGTTGGGTTGACAGTGGGACTTGATGATCTTAGAGGTCTTTTCCAGCCATAGGCTGCTGGGAGTCTGCGACACCACGATTCCATCGTTCCACGATTCCACGGCTCCCTGGTGCCGCGTTCGAGCCCACCGCCCGCGGATCCGCGCCCCCACGGCTCTGCGCCCCCACGATTCCGTGACTTCGTGGCTCTACGATTCCATTATTGATCCCAGGATTCCACAATTCCCCGATTCGGCGGCTCCGGGGCTCCGTTCTTCCCTAACCCTGGGACTCCGCGGCGCCAGGACCGATCCCGCCGCCCACGATTCATCTCATGAGTCCGTTCCTCCGCGACCCCACGGTTACAGGGGGCCGCGGTTCCCAGGGGGAGGAGGGAGCCAGGCCCGGCTCCCCCCCCCCACCCCGGCTCCCCCCCCGGCCCCCGGCTCCCCTCCCAGTCCCCCCCCCGGCCCCCGGCTCCCCTCCCAGTCCCCCCCCCAGCCCCCGGCTCCCCTCCCAGTCCCCCACCCCGGCCCCCGGCTCCCCCTCCCAGCTCCCCCCACCGGCCCCCGGCTCCCCCTCCCAGTCCCCCCCCCGGCCCCCGGCTCCCCTCCCAGTTCCCCCCCCAGTCCCCAGCTCCGTTCCCAGGTCTCTCCCAGTCCATTTATTGAGTGCAACCCCAGAGCAGAGCTGGGGGGCGGGGGGCGGGGCGGGGCCGGGGTCCCCGCGGGGGGGCCGGGCGCCCCTAGATGAGGTCCATGAGGATGTCCTCCTCCATCACGCTGGGCGCCTGCACCGGCTGCAGCCCCCCCGGGGGGACGGGACCCCGCGGGCCGGGGGGCAGCAGCAGCTGACCTGGAGGGGGACCCCGGGGGCTCAGGGGGGGCTGCCTCCAAGGACGGGGGTCCTGGGAGGGTCCCCGGGCTTCCCAGGGGAGGGTTTGGGGGTCCCCGGGGGCAGCGTTTGGGGGTCCTGGGAGGGTCTGAGGGTCCCCAGGGGCAGCGTTTGGGGGTCCCGGGAGGGTTTGGGGGTCCCCAGCGGCAGGTTTGGGGGTCCTGTGAGGGTCTGAGGGTCCCCAGGGGCAGCGTTTGGGGGTGCCGGGAGGGTTTGGGGGTCCCCGGGGGCAGCGTTTGGGGGTCCCGGGAGGGTTTGGGGGTCCCCAGCGGCAGGTTTGGGGGTCCTGTGAGGGTCTGAGGGTCCCCAGGGGCAGCGTTTGGGGGTGCCGGGAGGGTTTGGGGGTCCCCGGGGGCAGCGTTTGGGGGTCCCGGGAGGGTTTGGGGGTCCCCAGCGGCAGGTTTGGGGGTCCTGTGAGGGTCTGAGGGTCCCCAGGGGCAGCGTTTGGGGGTGCCGGGAGGGTTTGAGGGTCCCCGGGGGCAGGTTTGGGGGTCCCGGGAGGGTTTGGAGGTCCCCGGGGGCAGGTTTGGGGGTCCCCGGGGGCAGGTTTGGGGGTCCCCGGGGGCAGCGTTTGGGGGTCCCGGGAGGGTTTGTGGGTCCCCCGGGGGCAGGTTTGGGGGTCCTGGGAGGGTCTGAGGGTCCCCGGGGGCAGGTTTGGGGGTCCTGGTAGGGTCTGGGGGTCCCCAGGGGCAGGTTTGGGGGTCCCCAGGGGCAGGTTTGGGGGTCCCGGTAGGGTTTGGGGGTCCCCAGGGGCAGGTTTGGGGGTCCTGGGAGGGTCTGAGGGTCCCCGGGGGCAGGTTTGGGGGTCCTGGGAGGGTCTGGGGGTCCCCAGGGGCAGGTTTGGGGGTCCTGGGAGGGTCCCCAGGCTTCCCGGGGGGGGGGGTTGGGGGTCCCTGGGGGCAGGTTGGGAGGGGCTGGGAGATGGGGGGCCCATGGGAGTCAGGGGGGTTCCCAGGGGATTTGGGGGTTCCCGTGGGAGTCGGGGGGCCCCGTGGGAGTGGGGGGTCTCACCTGGCAGGGGGGCGCGGGGGGGCCCGAGCTGCCCGGGCCAGGCCTGCCCCGGGGGGGGGCGGGTGCAGCAGCGGCAGCTGCCCCCCCCCCCCAGCGCCTGGTGCGGCAGCGCCTGCAGGTGGTGGAGGGGGCTGCGCGGGGGGCGGGGGGACCCCTCCCTGCGGCTGGGGGGGGGGCACGGGGGGGTCAGGGGGCACCCCCCGACTCTGCCAAAGAAGGGGGGCACCCCCCCGCGGGGGTAGTACCCCCCAGCCCCCCCCCCCCGCTGGGGCTATTATTGCCCCCCCGGGGCTGTTATTGCCCCCCTCTTGGGGGGGGGGGGATTGCCCCCCTCTTTAAGGGGGGGGTGTTATGGCCCCCCCCCCAATTTACCCCCAAAGTCCAGAAGTGCCCCCCCCAATTCCTCAAGCCCAGACCCCCCCCATCTCCACGGCCCCCCCAAATCCCCCAGGGTACCCCCACAACCCCCCCCCCACCAGTAATTGAGTGGGGGGGTATTGCCCTCCGAGCCCCCCCCAGTATAGGGGGGCTTATTGCCCCCCTCCACTTTTCAGAGCCCCCCCCAAATCCCCCAGGGTCACCCCCCAAAAGACCCCCCCCACCCAGTATTGGGGGGTCTCAGAGCCCCACCCCATTATTGGGGCGATTCCCCCCCCCCAAGCCCCCAGCTGTTGTGGGGGTGTCACTAGCCCCCCCCCCACTATTGCCCCCCCTATTTTGGGGGCGGGGTCCCCTATTTCAGGAGGGGTCTCCTATTTTTGGGGGGGCCTTATTTTGGGGGTGGGGGGCCCTATTTTTGGGGGGTCCCCATTTCGGGGGGGGGTCCCCCAGTACTCACCGGCTGCTGACTCAGCAGGAGGCTGCGGAGTTGGGGGTTGGCGCCCGGGTTTTGGGGGCGCAGCAGGGCCCCCCCGGCTTGGTTGGGTTGGGGGGGGCCGGGTTGGGGGGGCCCCGGGTTTGGGGGGGCCGGGGGGGGCGCGGGGGCGGCGGGGGGGGGCCGGGGGGGGCTGCGCCTGCTGCTGGCTGGCAGCTGCCTGCTGCTGGGCTCGGAGCTGTAACTGGGGGGGGGGGTGTTGGTGTTGGGGGGCTGGGCACCCCCAAATCTCACCCTGAGCCCAAAGGTGCCCCCCCCCCAATTCAAGCACAGGGTGACCCCAAATTTCCCCCTCCCTCCAGTCTTCAGGGGCTCCCCAAACCCCCCAGCGCCCCCCCAAATCGCCCCTTCTCCTCAGGATCCCCCCAAATCCCTCCCTGGTCCTCAGAACCCCCCCAAACCCCAGGGACCCCCAAATCCCCCTCCCCCGGGTCTTTAAAGCCCCCCCCAACCCCCAGGGACCCCCAAATCCCCCTCCCCCAGGTCTTTAAAGCCCCCCCCAAGCCCCAGGGACCCCCAAAATCCCCCTCCCCCAGGTCTTTAAAGCCCCCCCCAAACCCCCAGGGACCCCCAAAGACCCCTCCCCCAGGTCTTTAAAGCCCCCCCAACCCCCAGGGACCCCCAAATCCCCCTCCCCCGGGTCTTTAAAGCCCCCCCCAAACCCCCAGGGACCCCCAAATCCCCCTCCCCCGGGTCTTTAAAGCCCCCCCAAACCCCCAGGAACCCCAAATCCCCCTCCCCCAGGTCTTTAAAGCCCCCCCCAATCCCAGGGACCCCCAAATCCCCCTCCCCCAGGTCTTTAAAGCCCCCCCAAACCCCCAGGGACCCCAAATCCCCCCCTGGCCCTTAAGCACCCCCCAAATCCCCCAGGGTCCCCCCAAGACACCCCATTCACAGGCCTGGGGATCCCCTCAAAATAGCCCCAAAGCCCCAAAACCCCCCAGCTCCCACCCAGACCCAGAGCGGGGCCCCCCAAAAAAAACCCATCCAGGGTCCCCCCCAAAGCCCCCGGACCCCTCCCGAGCCCCACAAGACCCCCCCCGGACCAGGCTCTGCTGCCGCTGCTGCTCCTCCATGATGCCCACCGTGGCCATGCCCGGGCTCACCTGCTGCCCCGTCATCTGGGGGGGGGGCGCAGGGGTGAACTGGGGGGTCCCAGGGGCACCCCCAGACCCACACCCCCCCCCCCCCGCCACCCCCCCTTACCTGCGGCTGCACCCCCGAGGTCACGGGGAGGGTCCCCGGTTGTTTGGGTAGGAATGAGGGGGCGCCGGGCACGGGGGCTGAGCCCCCCAACTGTGGGGAGACAAGGAATTGGGGGGGCTGGGGGGGGCAGCACCCACCTGGGGGGGGTGGGGGGCACTTGGGGGCAGCAAAGACCCCCACGAGGGGGGTTGGGGGGGCTGGGGGCACTTGGGGGGCAGCAAAAACCTCCCCGAGGGGGGTTGGGGGGGCTGGGGGCACTTGGGGGGCAGCAAAAACCTCCCCGAGGGGGGTTGGGGGGGGCTGGGGGCACTTAGGGGGCAGCAAAGACCCCCCCGAGGGGGGTTGGGGGGCTGGGGGCACTTGGGGGGCAGCAAAGACCCCCCCAAGGAGGTGTGGGGGGGGCCTGGGTGCCCCCTGGGGACTTTGGGGCTGCCCCGGGGGGGTCTGTGGGTTCCGTGGGTGCCATGGGGGGTGTGTGGATGCCCCTGGGGGTGCCCCGGGGGTTCTGGGGGTGCCAGGGTGCCCGGTGGGTGCTGGGGGTGCCCTGGGGGTGCCCCGTGGGGTCTGTGGATGCCCCGTGGGTGCCCCGGGGGGGGTCTGTGGATGCCGGGGCTGCCCTGTGGGGTCTGTGGGTGCCCCGTGGGGTCTGTGGGTGCTGTGGGTGCCCCGGGGGGGGTCTGTGGGTGCCCCAGGGGTGCCCTGGGGGGGGTCTGTGGGTGCTATGGGTGCCCGGGGCGGGGTCTGTGGGTGCCGGGACTGCCCTGTGGGGTCTGTGGGTGCCCCGTGGGGTCTGTGGGTGCTGTGGGTGCCCCGGGGGGGGTGTCTGTGGGTGCCCTGGGGAGTCTGTGGGTGCTGTGGGTGCCCCGGGGGGTTTGTGGGTGCCGGGGCTGCCCTGTGGGGTCTGTGGGTGCCCTGTGGGGTCTGTGGGTGCTGTGGGTGCCCCGGGGGGGGTCTGTGGGTGCCCCAGGGGTGCCCTGGGGGGGGTCTGTGGGTGCTATGGGTGCCCGGGGCGGGGTCTGTGGGTGCCGGGACTGCCCTGTGGGGTCTGTGGGTGCCCCGTGGGGTCTGTGGGTGCTGTGGGTGCCCCGGGGGGGGTCTGTGGGTGCCCCAGGGGTGCCCTGGGGGGAGTCTGTGGGTGCTGTGGGTGCCCCGGGGGGTTTGTGGGTGCCGGGGCTGCCCTGTGGGGTCTGTGGGTGCCCCGGGGGGTCTGTGGGTGCTGTGGGTGCCCCGGGCGGGGTCTGTGGGTGCTGGGGCTGCCCTGTGGGGTCTGTGGGTGCCCCGTGGGGTCTGTGGGTGGCCGTGGGTGCCCCGTGGGGGGTCTGTGGGTGCCGTGGGTGCCCTGGGGGGTTCTGTGGGTGCCCCGGGGGGGTCTGTGGGTGCCCGGGGGGGGGTCTGTGGGTGCCCCGGGGGTGCCCTGGGGGGGTCTGTGGGTGCCAGGGGTGCCCTGGGGGGGGTCTGTGGGTGCCCTGTGGGGTCTGTGGGTGCCGTGGGTGCCCCTTACGCTGCGCTGCTGCTCGATCTTCTGCTGCTGGACCTGCTTGTGGTTGGTGATGACCTGGCGGATGCCGTTGACGAAGCCGCTCTGGTCGTAGGGGATGAGGCCCATGAAGATCTTCTTCTTGGAGGAGTAGAGCAGCATGAGGACGCGCACCTCGCAGGGCGCCGTGTGCGGGAAGTGCACGCAGCCCGCCTGCGGAGAGCGCCGCGTCAGGCGGACACAC